>NC_134483.1:200122107-200344607 GCF_040206685.1 Ascaphus truei | reverse complement strand
CCCCAGTCAGTCTGCCATCCTGCCAGTCAGTCTGTCACCACCCCAGTCAGTCTGTCACCCCCAAGGCAGTCAGTCACCCCCCCAGTCAGTTACCTCCCCCCCAGTCAGTCACCCCCCCAGTCAGTCACCCCCCCAGTCAGTAACCCCCGTCAGTGACCCCCCGTCAGTCAGTCAGTCACCCCTCGTCAGTTAGTCACCCCGCCCTCCAGTCAGTCAGTCACCCCACTCCAGTCAGTCAGTCATGCCCCCCAGTCAGTCAGTCACCCACCCAGTCAGTCAACCCCCCCAGTCTCTTTCTGTCTCCCCATCTCTCTCTGTCTCCCTCTGTTTCCCTGTCTCTCTCTGTCTCTCTGTCTCCCCTCCCTCCTCTCTCTGTCTGTCTCCCCTCCCCTCCCTCCTCTCTCTGTCTGTCTTCCCTCCCTCCTCTCTCTATCTGTCTCCCCTCCCTCCTCTCTAGGTCTCCCCTCCCTCCTCTCTCTGTCTGTCTCCCCTTCCCTCCCTCCTCTCCCTGTTTGTCTCCCCTCCCCTCTCTTTATCTGGATATCTTATTTACCCAGTATATCTTAACTGCCCTATACCTAGACCGAAATAACCTATACTGCTTTCTTCCAAATCTGACTCTCAAGTTTCAGACGGGAGGCATCGGTATCCCCCCTAACCCAGAAGACAGGTAGAGAACACCTCCCCTCCAACATATAACATTGCAGGAATGAGGGTACCTGGACATAGAGGGACTGCGGATCAGGTAAGATCCCAGCTGGGATTGCTGCTTTAGATATTGTGAAGCGGGGGCATCCAGACACTGGATAAAGAGTGCAGGAAACTAGTCATTCACATCTGTTTTTTTTTTGTAATTCCCACTTTTACACAGACATACACACACACACATAACCAGGACTAATTGTAGTATAATCTAATACAATAAATAAACTTATGTCAAAAACAAATGTTGTTCTTACTAGGAATTTATTCAATTTATTTTTTTTAAAGCGTGCCTGGGAGTGGTACTGGGGGTGGGGAAGGGTTGGGGGCGGGACTAGGTGGCGAATAGATTTTTGGGGGATTTGTCGACCACTGTGTATGTATGTATGTATATATATATATATGTCTTATTTTATTTTTTGCTTTCTATTCAATACTTACATTATTAACCTTCGGTATGCTGCACATTACTGTACACATTACAATCCATCCATTTTATTGCAAACAAAGAAACAGAATACATGAAATTCAAACAAAACATCCGCGATAAGCGCGGGTGCCTGAGGCGATTAGCCGCGTTTCATGCTGCGTGGGGAACAGCAGAGAACTCAAAATCAGCGCCGAGATGTGTTTGAATAACGGCCGCTTCATCAGTAGTCTGGGCCTGGGTCAGGGGGCAGGGCCCTGAGATGCCATAAGGAGGACAGAGGGGAAATGCCTTCTTCTGCAGAGCCTCTGTAGGTGGGTGGGGCCTATTTCAGGGGGCAGGGCCTCAAATAGTGCAGCATGGGACTGGAGCTGCAGCCTGAGAGACAGGCTGCTAAAGGTGAGAGGGAGGGAGGGGAAAAAGTAAAGCACTGGGGTAAAAAAAGACATGAAAGTGAAGAAGACAGACATGAAGAGACACAAGAGAGAAAATGAAGTACAAGAGAGAAATACATAAGAGGGAAAAGAAAGACATAAGAGAGAGCAGGCGCAAAGAGAGAGACCAAAGAGAGAGAGAGAGAGACCACCGAGATTCTCCAGAGAGAGAGAGGGAGAGAGAGAGGCAGAGAGAGAGAGAGAGAAAGGCAGAGAGAGAGAGGATGGGCAGAGAGAGATAGAGGGGCAGAGCGAAGGGGGCATAGAGAGAGAGAGAGGCAGATAGAGGGCAGAGAGAGAGAGCAGAGACATGAGTGGGCCCTGAATTTTTTTTTGCCTGTGGGCCCGCACATGTCTAGCTACACCACTGGTGGTGAGTCATTTTTCCTTCCTCTTACTAGCAAGTGTTAATGACACCCCTTGGTTGCCAAACAGAGCAATCTGATCTCATCCTGTCATTGAGAGAGGGGGATTAGGCCAAACTATTGACTGTTATTATGCAAACAGGATAATAGGCTTGGGCATTCCCCCCCGAGCCCAGGTGTCTATTGGATTTCTGTAAAAAGGAGTGTGATGCTGCAATAATTAGAGAGAGTTCCATCTGTAGCGTATAATAAGCATGATAATCCAGATGACAATGGAGTGTCCAGGAGAGATGAATAAATATACAATAGTGTAGACGGACGCTCACAGAGGTATGCAAGGGAGACTGATTTTAGTGAAATTAAATAAGCCTTTTATTGCGCCTGTTTCCTTAACATCAGGAAACCATCCAAACAAGGGGTAAACAAAGCTTCTATTCACTTGGGAGTATTTCTAGTGAAATACTATGCAGTTCACAACTCCCTTAGATAAGCATGTCTCCCCAGCCCCAAACATATAGCATGAATTAAGCAGATATAAGAAGTCTGATAAATGAAAGTCTTATCTGTTCCTTGTGGTTTGGAGGGAAAATCTTCTCTGTCCCTGGTTCAGCTCCCTTTTCCTCAGGGTATGTCAGCGTTCAGGTTTAGAAGTTTCCCCTGTGTCTTGAAAGCAGCTCTGCTGTTTATTCTGCAGGGCTCAAGACTTTTTGTCTCCAAGTTCAGCTCAGGTGTGAGCTAAGGAGTCTCACTTCCTGTCTCAAAAGACAGGCTTTTCTAAGCCATCTAATCAGGCAGGTGGTGTTTGTTAATTGACTACCAGCAGTTAACCACCACACTGCTGGATTAGAGACACATTACCTGAACAGGGATAACTCCCCTGTTACAAATAGGAAGGGATATGTGTCTAGTTGAGTCCACTTGACAACCACAGATTAAACACAATAATGAACACCCAACCAAGTATAAACAAATCAGGAAATAAAGTTGCACAGGTGTACAGATACATATATGACAGGGCACTGCGGCCCTTTACCTGTGTGCTTGATAAAGTGCTGTATGCACGAAACGCGTAGGTGCGTTCGTGTGGTCCTATTATTGTTTGTCTAGCCTGCAATAAACCAGACTTTATTGCCATTTTGGAGTGCTCGCTTTTTTCCTTCTCTCCGGTCAAGTTGGAAGTTGGATTCTTCTGGCTGTGCTGCTCATCATCTACAACTACTCTATTGGATTTTGGTGAAAGATATTAAAGGGACAAAGTGGATTACTGCAAGATTAGTGTTGTCCTGGACTGATTAACATCCACACAAAATGAATAAACATTTAGATACTGTACCTGTAATACACAGATTTACAATATCTGTAAGTGTTTACCACATACTGTACATTACTATTCGGTGAAAGTTAATGAAGGGAATTGGGAGAATTACTGCAGACATGGAATGATTACGTACTGTAACATTAACTTTACTGTAAGGCTAATAACAAAACTCCACACAGAAAGAAAACCTTTACTTGTACATTACATAGTGTTAACCTACCTTCTGCTTCATGTCTGTACCATACTTATCTGTACCTAACTACATACTGGTCGTGTTGCTATCATGCTTTAAAAGAACGGGCAAAACACTGCAAATATCATTAATATACTTGCCTTTTTGTACAGTGAGTTTGTCTCTCCAGAAACTTTTAATGCCCTTTACAAGTCCCCCTTGTTTGCAGGCTTGACACAATTTCTTAGATGATGCCTCTCCATTGCCATACTAGTTTTATGGGGTTCAAATAGGGGGATCTGCAATGTTAGGGAAAAATTGTGAATTAATAGCAATGAAAACAACTAGAAACAGTTACAATACAGCACTTACTCTGGTGGGGTTCTGACCCAGTTGCTTCTGCTTGCCAGAATATAGATAGAAGAGGCACTATGTTTTGGGTCATTGTCCTAGAAGAGCCAGTGACCAGGTGGGAAATCAAGCCTAATGCATTCAGCTATACGGGCGATAATGTGCTTTTGGAAAAACAATTTATCCATGATTCCTGTACCAAGACAAGAAAAAGTTTTGAAAAAAATGTACATTATGGCATTATGAAGACTACAACAGTGCATTACACTGCAGAATGTGACTTTGTGACTTACCGTACCTTCAAATAGTATTATGGATCTTGGTCCTTGTCTAGCGATTGCAGCCCACACATGGATAATGAGTGCGTGCTTGGGTCATGGTTTCAGGGCTAGGCATTATTTTTTCAGAAGGCAACGGTGGAAAATCTTTCTAGGATGACAGTTGTCTCATCCGAAAATACGACATCCTGAAAAGTTTCACCACTATTGATCCATGCATGTGCTTGGTCAACTCTTTTAATCGTGTTGGCGTCCCTTATCATAGGATTAACGCTGTAATGACAATAAAGCATTTTACAGGTATTGTACAGTATAACCACACTTTTGCATACAACACTTTAGCTGTACTGTACAATACTGCACTGCACTACAAAACACATGCTACCTGGTCTGTCACTCTAGGAGCTACACCACAGTGGGTACAGCACTGAACAGTGCAGTAAGAAGCAACATTATACTTCGAAGAACAATACTATTGCATCATATTACAGTCAAACACGTTACTTGATATGTCCATAGGTCCAGCCCAATTGGCATCTCATCCTTCTGATGCTGGTCTCAAATATTGTCAGATTATGACTCTTCTACAGAAACGTCTGGACCGCTGCTGCACACTGCTCATCATTAACATCGATGATTTCATCCACCATCCGCTTTGCCAGCCTACAGTTTAAGGAAAGGAAAAATAATTGGATGGCAATGAATTAATCATTTAAAACTTGCTTATGACATATTTAAACAATATAAAAAAAATTCTAAAATATATAATTTTTAGGCCCAAAACTAGTTTTAACGACAAAAAGGAAAAAATTTAATTGGATGAATCATTTAAAATTGTCACAAATGACTAAAAGAAATTGCTAAGATGCTAAATATAGTACAATACTTACTCTGTTGTGACCGGGTGAATCCTCTTTACACTTTTAGTCTGTCCATGGGCATGGTAGCAGACAGTGCTGTGTGCTAACTGAATGCCCAAATGAACTAACCAGTGTTTGATCTGCATTATTTTGGTCTCCTTTCTTGTACATCTCCAGAATTCTCATGCTGAGATCCTTATAATAACTTTTCTGGGCATTGCTGCTTTAGAACAGAAATCGAGCACAGAGGAATGTATATTCGATGTGTATTCAATGTGCATTGAGTCAACAGAAGTGATGGTGTATTTATCATGTACATGCACAGGTAAAGTATACGCCCACTTTTAACACCTGTACCTCGTGGGCACCTCTGCTAACAAATGACATCAGGGACACTTTGCATAAAAGGTGACACAAGGGTGACACAAATTACATAGCCTCCCAAACACTGATCTCTATCTGAACGAACTCTTGTCCAGATACTGTATTGTGCTTAATCTTGTTCCATGGGTCGTTCCTGGTTCTACAGTACAGATGCAACAACCAGCTTGCTGCTGCTGTCCCAGCCATGAGAAAGCGTAAGGTGGCAACTGTTCCTGAGCCCCCCAGCGAAAGACAAAGGTTCCAAAAGGAATGGTACCAAAGGCAAAGAACACTGGACCAGGGTTTAAAAAGAACAAAATGGCCAAAGTCATCGATGACAAAGTTATTTGGCTGCTCAAGTGCCCCTGCACCCACGGAATCCAAATCATATGTCCCGTGCTTTTCCCTTCTATCACCCACTGCCACCGATACCGAACCAGCTGCACGCTCTTCTGACCCTTTGACCATCGATGCCCAACTGGACACCCGCCGCTCACCTCGTCCATCACCTGCCGATGCCCAATTAGCCACCCACTCTTCTGACCCTTTGACCATCGATGCCCAACCAGATTACACCCTCACACCTTGCACCAGCTTAGTCGTCCGCATGCTGGATGATTTTAGTGGTTGCAAACTGCCGGCAACACAACCGAGCAATACAGGGACAGAATGGAGGCCAAGATGGATCTTCTTTTGGAGAGAATGGAGAGGGGCATGGGTGTTCGCATGGAGAATATTGAGAGGGACATCGCGGGTCTCTATTTTTTTTTGTGTCCCTACCCCTGTATGTCCGACACAGGAGCAGGAGGGCAACCTGGAAGCACCTTTTATTCCCCAGGAGGAACCGCATACCCCCCTCCCCCCGTGCATCCTCTGTATCGCTGACGGCACCACGCACACCACAGGAGGCCCCACAGTTTCGTTAAGGAGGAATGTTGCAACAATTTGCTCCAATTCAGCGTATAACCATTTCATAATCTGATACATCATGAATGGAATTGCATATACAGTATTTCATACTCTTTGCGAATATCTGTTTCTAACCATAAAATAAAAACAATCAATAGGGTTTAAGGATTATCACCTCCTACACACGAAAATAATTAGAAAGTTATACAGTATGACAAAAACATTGGCAAAATATATGCTGCATTTTTTCCACAAAAATCCATATAAAATACATTCAGAATCAACATGTAATTTTAGAGGGGTTTATCTGCATGTCCAAGTTAATGTTATTTGGAGAGCATATTGACATAAAAAGTGATTTAATATATAAGGTGTTTTTTGAGCACATATCTTCTGGCTTTTACATGCAGGGAATTTGGGATTTGGAAGTTGAAATTTGACTTATCCATTATAATCATCATATTGATTCTGAATGTATTTTATTTGGATTTTTGTGGAAAAAGTGCAGCATATATTTTGCCAATGATTTTTTTGTCATATAACTCTCTAATTATTTTCATGTGTAGGAGGTAATAATCCTTAAACCATATTGATTGTTTTTATTTTATGGTTAGAAACCGATATTCACATAGAGTATGAAATATATGCAATTCCTTTTATGATGTATCAGATTATGAACTGGTTATATGCTGAATTGGAGCAAATTGTTGCAACATTCCTCCTTAATAAAACTGTAGCAAAGAATCTCTCTTTAAGTGTCTTATAAATGTCTCCTGTTAAGTGTTGGGTATTTCAATGGGCTTTGAGTATAGTGTCTGATTGGCTTAGTCTTGTCTGACGTAACGAAAGTGGCTTAAGTCTGGGTTCGCGGCACATTTAACTACTTAGGTTTGAGGGCTGTTCAGACAGGGACCTTGATAAAGCGCCTGTTGCATGAAACATGTTGGCCTGCTGCACCTCCGTTTTCCAATGATTAATTACATTTATACCTTTTTCGGAGTTACCCTCTCTGCTCGATTTTTTCGGGTGGTACAACGCAAACTTCTATTTACTTCCATTCATCTACCTGGTGGAATGCACACCGGAATATCCGAGGCTTCCACCAACTACAGAGGTACACACAAGCTAAATGGTGTCAATAGCAAGTATCCTTTCTACGACAGCAGCAAAAAATGATGGAATAAATGTATTTGACACATTTTAAGTGTTAATAATTGCTTCGTTAGGATGCCGTGAGCCGATATGACAAATGGATTCTGGGCATTACATCCTTCTTGGACAGATATGTTTCCACTCTGCAATTTCAGATGGCAAAAGTGATTAAATAGGCCTTTCCAATCCTCTCAGGCCTATCTGCCCCATCCGATAAGTACAGCCCCAGTATGAGAATGTTCTGCCTCTACCATGGATAATTAAGGTAAATTCAGTTTAAATAGAACACGCATTTACACAAATGAAACGCATACTGTATGTGTTCCACACAGTTCACATAACAGTAGTAGATGCATGCACACAAAGTCAATGAACCACATACACATTCCATACAGTTTACATAGCAGTACAAGTTGCATGCACATGCACCAATATTCAATGAATCGCATATGATTTCTATACAGTTCACATACCGGTAGATGCAAGAGCACAGTGTAATTTATTTCTTTATCAATTATTTTAGAGAATTAAATGGTACAAAAAACAGCCAGAAGATGATGATGGTTGAAGTCTTTGTTTATTTATCTCTAAGCTCTAATTTAAATTAATAACATGTTATACTTTTCTACTATAATCTTCCAGCAAATAAAAAATTATGGGTGTATCACTTAAATACAGCTTGTAAAAAACTTTAAGGAGCTGTATTGTTAAGTCATTCTGTACCTCAGTGAAATAATAAATTTTTTTGAGTGCTTACATTAGTGTTTGCTAAAATGCACCGCTTAAGGGATCTGGACACAATACTGACCTAACTTGCATGCTGTAACTTGCATGTTATATTCAAGTTCTACTATAGGAAAGGAGTGCATACCCTACCCCATCATCATGCTTCTAATTTCCTGCAGCTGTACTTATAGAAAAAATAAAGACAGACGTGGCAAATAACACTGGATTCTTACAGGATTTCCAGTGTTTCATTCATGTGAAGGAAAGACTCCCCCCCACTCCCCCGAATGATTTGTCTTCATAATACAGTAAATTACACTACTTCCCAGAATAAGACATACAGTACTGTACCTCAGTGTACTATTGAAACTTTCCTACATAATAACCATGTTACATTTTAGGTAAACAGAGAACATTGAATTAATAATTTAGAATACTTTTCTACTATAATCTGTCAGCAAATACAAAATAAATAAAGCTTGTAAAAATGTTGAAGGTGCTGTATCGTATACATTTTTTGAGAACTTACATTAGTGCCTACTAAAATGCAACGCTTAGGGATTTGGACACAATACTTTTCTAACTTGAATAATTCACATTTAGATTGAATCATTCCCCCTCCCCTGAGTGCCCGTATCTGTGCTGGGTGTGGTGTACGTAACAAAAGGTTGCCTGTTATACACTAATTCCATGCATTGTTAAAATCGAGAACAATGGTCAAATCTGATAAAGATGTTCACACCCCATCACTGGTTGATAATTACCAGCTGTTTCCAAAACTTGTATCTGGAAGAATAAAAAAATAGATAAGTCAAAACAAAAATAATTTAGTGTCATATAAAAGGGCAAAGCTGATTTTAATTGTGATTTAATGTGTTTAAAATATCATTCTCGTTGCCATTCCATTTCTTTCAATACATATTAGTTATATGATTTATATAATTATTTAATGTTTCTGCAGTTAGTCTCATTCATGAATTCATGATCCCCTTCCCTAGCTCGTCTTGTTTACCCACTTATTTTCTCAGATGTTATTTCAGTGTATGCCATCCTAATTTGATGGGGTTTATATCGGGGAGTCTGCAAATATAGAGATATGTACAGTACGGTTATTGCTAATAATAAAACAAGCACACACAACAGCAGAGCATAGCAAATAGTATACAAGTGTTCAAAACAGTCTTACTTTGGAGGTGATTCGACCCGGTTTACTTTGCCGTTCTTAATAAATGTACAGCTGCGGCCGCCTTTATCCTAATGCGGCCGTAGCGGCGCAACTCTGATAACAGCGGGCAGATGCAGTATATTTTCTTTATTTCCAGAATATGTTCCGGTATTTTAGTGCTCGTAATATTAGCATATTATTAGCGCTGTCTGCAATACTGCAATACCGTCTAAAAACTCAGGTGGGTGTTCGCGAGCTATTGTCTTCAAAGTCTAATACTGTAGCAGTTCAACCTATGTCAGTACATAGTCTGCGTGTGCGCGCGAAGTAATTGTAAATTTGCATATTTATACATGCATGTACAGTGCTGTATGTCTCATTTGAACATTGTTGAAACGCATAGGCGTGTACTGTAACAGTATCACATTTTGGCGTACTGTATACAGCGCTCTCCCCTCGCTCGCCCCCGCACACACACAGGATAATTTACTGCACTGCAGTATTTCAACTTCTTATCTTATCTACAGTACACCTCTCCCACACCATTCCTTTGAATGGGTGGCTTTCTGTCTTTAATCGCATTCCTGTCATCACATTTCTGCGTGCAGAGCCTGGTTTGATTTATTCTTCTGTGTTGATTATAAATGCTCATTGTGGGGAAAAAAGTTCAAGACTGACCAAAAAAAAATTTTCTCGTCATTTTTTATTTTTATTTTCTCAACATGTGCCTGCCTAAACCATCTTGATATTACGATATTCAATCGGTGCTGTAGCTTGTTTGATTTTTATGTATTTGGGGGTGTGGGGATTACATTATTATGATGACCTGCCTGCCTGCGGGATCCTCTTTGGGATGGGAGCTAGCTGATGATTACTGTTCATGCGCCTATAATTTTACCACTGCTTGCTTGCGAAGTTCAAGAGTAACCAAAAAAATATATATTATTTTTTTCTCGTCATTTTTTATTTTTATTTTCTCAACATGAACATGTGCCTGCCTAAACCATCTTGATAATACGATATTCAATCTGTGCTGTAGCTTTTTACTGCGACAATGTGCGTTTGACTGCACATGATTGATTTGTGTGATTTTTATGTATTTGGGGGTGTAGGGATCAAATTATTATGATGCCCTGCCTGTTGAAAATATGTGATGCCTTTGAACTACAGTACAGCTAATCCTTCATGCAGCTTTACCCCCTCCCCCCGCAGACACACACAAGGCTCACCCAAGTATTTCAACCTCTTATCGACACCTCTCGAAAACCATTTATTTTCATAAGCTTGTCTTTGTGCTTTTAATCGTCCCGAGAAGAGCATCAACTCTCTGCGCCTGCGTGTAATCCTCTTTAGGAAGGGAGCTAGCTGATGATTACTGTGCATGCGCCTATAACTTCACCACTGCTTGCTTGCGAAGTTCAATAGTGACCAAAAAAAAAAGATTTCAACCTCTTATCGACACCTCTCGAAAACCATTCATTTTCATAAGCTTGTCTTTGTGCTTTTCAACCTCTCTCAGACCATTCGTTAATTTTCCTATTGTTGGCTTTCCCTTATGTTAATTTGATTATGTAACCAATTATTAAAAAGGTAACCGATTATTAAAACTGTATGTCTTTTTGAAGAATCCCCCCCACACACATTCACAGTGAATTTAAAGTTCAAAGAAATAAAATCTTGATGTAATTATATATGTATTTTATTTTATTTTATCAGGAAAGAAAAATACAAATAATCATTGAGAGTTGTTTTTTTTTGTGGGAATCATGACTGTAGATACACTATTGAAGTATGCAGAAGAGAAATAACAAAATAGTACAGCACAGTTGAAAATTGAGGGCCGGTGGATAATCATGAATAATGCACATTGATAATAATAAAAACAGTAATACAAATTTTCCGTCTTTATTTTCTTCCTCATTCTGTGTAGTTCATTGAGGGAGGGGAGGTTTTGTGTAAATCATGACTGCACTTTAGATACACTTTACAGTACACACAGTTCACAAAATTTACACATGATACCCCCCTCCTCCTGTGCATCCATTTTTCTCTGAAAAGACAAGAAAAGAACAAATTAGTGCAGTTATATGCATACTGTATTATGCCATTGTGTACTGTATAGCTACTCCATATTGAACTACAGTATGCAGATAGTACTGTCAAACTAGTCTATACTGGAACTACTGTATACTGTAACTACTGTTAAATACTTTGTAACCAGGTGGCTAGTGCTGCTCTCTCAGGAAATAATAAATGTGTGCAGTTAGGTGCATATTAGGGCATTGTGTACTGTATAGCTGCTCCATATTGGACTACAGTAGGCAGATAATACTGTCAAACTAGTCTATACTGGAAATACTGTATACTGTAACTACTGTTAAATACTTTGTAACCAGATGGCTAGTGCTGCTCTCTTAGGAAAGAAAAAATCTGTGCCATACTTACCTGTATCATACTGTACTTGGTTTGCGTGTACTTAACGTACTACCTTCCTGATGCTTGCCCATTATGCGCGATCACAATGGGCAACACAGTCGCAATATGGTCAATATATTTATTGCATCGTTCCACGGTGAGTACATCGTTCCAAAAACTCAGTATGCCTTGCGCCAACTCATCCTTTTTGGAGGGTTTCACGACTTTTCGGATATGATCCTTCAGCTGATGCCAGACCATTTCGATTGGATTGAAGTCTGGCGATCTGTCATTGGAGGGGGAAAAAAAGGTCATTAGTTAAAGAGATACACATTAAAAACAGTGGGAAAAAATGAGACATGGTTACCGCACTTACTCCGCTGGCGTCTTCACCCAGTTGATACCACGCTCAAGAATATGCGCTGTTGACGCGGTGTGCTTCGGATCGTTGTCCTGGTAGAAAAGGTGACCATCTGGGAACTCACGTGTGATGTATTCCACAATCTCAGGCACAATTTGCTCTTGGAAAAAAGCTTTATTCATGATTCCTATAACAAGAAAAGAAAAGTGCTCAAAAAAATGCACACTAGTACAGTACAGTGCATAAGGCAAAAGCGTGTGACTTATTTTACCTTCAAAGATGACAATGCATCCTGGTCCACGCCTAGAGATGGCACCCCACACATGCATCTTCACTGGGTGTTTTGGACGCGGCTTCATAGATATGCGACCTTTTTTGTGGAATGCAAAGGTGGCAAATCTCTCCAGCGATACAGTAGACTTGTCAGTGAAGATGCAATCCTGGAAAGTTTCTCAACTGTCGTTCCATGCCTGGGCCTGGACCACTCTCTTAATCTTGTTAACGTCCCTTATCATAGGGTACGCTCTGTAATGACAAGGAATCATTTTATAGGTACAGTACAGTTTCTTAAACAACACTTTAACATCCTGTACTGTCCAGTACTAACCTCACACGTCCATATTTCCATCCAATTCTGCGTCTCGTCTTTTTTATGCTGGTCTCGGATACAGTGAGATTGTGATTTTGCAGCAGAGTGTATTTGACCCTTAAGGCACTCTTCTCATCATTCTCTTCACTTATTTTGTCGACCAGAAGAGTTGTCTCCCTACAGTGTAAAGAAAAACCACAATTCTGTAAGTTACAGTGCAGTAGGCCACAAGTACAGCACATCATTTACAGTAAACAATAATAGATAGATATACTGTATTATATAGTTATATAAATATACAGAAATAACTATAATATTAGATAGATCTATACTATATAGTTATATTAATTTGCAGCAATATAAACAATAATAGAGATATACTGCACCGACACACTTTATTCGAGCAAATACCCAGTATGTACCTGGCAGATACCTGGAATGCGCCGCTCCTCACCTCTGACAAGCCCCGTTGCGTTTGCCTTCCCAGCCTGGGTTCATGCCTGGCTGACGGGCGGCTGATCTGTTAAATGATAATGATTAGGATTTAATAGGCTGCAATGCTTCGCGTGTCTACCAGATGGCATAAATTCATGAATTGTAATGCAGTATATATATATATATATATATATATATATATACTGTGCAGTATTGCAGCCAGCGGGAATAAAATGCTTCAATCCCTGCCTGGAAAATAACCCAATGCACTCGGGCAGAAAACAGTCACAAACCTCAATACACCCGGGTATACCCGAATTCGTGGGACTAGCCGAGCTCGAATAAAGTGTGTCGCCAGTGTACTGTATTATATAGTTATATAAATATACAGAAATAACGATAATATTAGATAGATCTATACTATATAGTTATATTAATTTGCAGCAATATAAACAATAATAGATAGATATACTGTATTATATAGTTATAAAAATATACAGAAATAACTATAATATTAGATAGATCTATACTATATAGTTATATTAATTTGCAGCAATAGTAACAATAATAGATAGATATACTGTATTATATAGTTATATAAATATACTTATTCTGCAGAAAACTTCTTCTGTATAAATTTTTCTCAAAAGAATGTGGTACCAACGATGAGAATGTGGAATATTTACAACTGAATACACAAGAAAATATGCATTTACAAGAACTTGAATCCCTATTAGAGGACCAAGGCATCACACAGATAGAAGAAAAGGACATTTTATTACAATTGAAGCCACAGTCGACCTTCTGCCCTCCATGGCAGATCTGCCCTCCAGTGGAAGTGTACCTGAAAATGGTTATGGAGGATTTCAAAAAGATAACAACCAGGATGGATGACGCTAATCTTACAAGAACTGAGTCTATGGCGATAAAAGAACTTAAGGCGATGCGGGATGTCGTCATCAAACCCAGTGACAAAGGCGGCAACATTGTCATCTGGCCTGAGATGATGTATGAAAGAGAAGCATATAAACAACTTAAAAACCATGCATGCTACACAGAAATTGCCTCAGACCCCACAATCCACTATAAAGCTGAAATTGACTCTATACTGAGGTCAGCGGTGCTAGATAAATTTATCACAGATCGTAATAGTCAGGCCCTAACTTTAAAATTTCCCAGAGTTCCAACATTTTACCTGTTACCTAAGGTACACAAGGACCCGACCCACCCCCCGGGGAGGCCCATCGTGTCAGGCATAGGGGGGTTGTGCGAACCCATCTGCAGATTTATAGACTCTTTTCTGCAATTTTCAGTGGAGACGCTGCCATCTTATATTAGAGATACGATGGATGTGTTGGCGCGCCTAGCCCACATCACGGTCGATGAGAATACACTTCTGGCGACCTGTGATGTGGAGTCTCTCTATACATGCATTGATCATGAGGATGGTTTGCGCGCCACACAATTCTATCTGTCCATGCAGAACGTCTCCGCTGGACTGATGGACCTTATCCTGAAGCTATTGAGGTTTATCCTCACTCACAACTACTTTATCTACAGGAATAGGTACTATCTGCAGAGAAGAGGCACTGCGATGGGGGCCACTTGCGTACCCTCCTATGCCAACCTCTTCCTGGGCTGGTGGGAACGGGAAATGGTGTTCTCTGAGGAGAATGCAGAGTTCACTCAACACGTGTTGTTGTGGTTGAGATACATCGACGATATGCTGATCCTTTGGCAGGGCACTGCCGCGGGGTTCAAAAGCTTCATCGATGTTCTCAATCACAACGACATGAATATTAAACTTACCTTTACCTGCAGTAATACACAGGTGGAGTTTGGATCTCTATATCAATTTGAGGCCTGATGGCATCCTACATACTGACATCTACCGCAAAAAAACAGCCACAAATGCCATACTTCACGCATCCAGCTTCCACACGGAACACCAAATCAAGGGTATTCCTAAAAGCAAATTTTTGCGTCTAAAACGCAATGTATCCACAGAGAAAGGTTTTTCTGCAAGGGCAGGGGAGATGAGGGAAAGATTTAGTCAGAGAGGGTACAGCAAATGCAGCGTGGAGAGGGGTTACAAAATAGCATTAGACACCCCCAGAGATACTCTATTGTGCCCCAAAACGAAAATTGCCTCAGACCGCAAAATCCGCTTTATAGGAACATATAACAAACAATGGCCCATATTGCGCCAAACACTCCAAAGTTATTGGAACATTCTTATGACTGACCCAGATCTCAAGCAAGCACTGGGTGACAAAATCACCATGAGCAGCCGTAAGTCCCCCAATCTTAGGGACAAACTTGTGACCAGCCATTTTGTCCCTACTACGAATGACACTTTTCTTTCAACGTCTAGGAAAAAGGGCTTTTTCAAATGTAAAAACTGCTCCGCTTGTCGATACATGTGCTAGACAGAAGTGTTTACCGATTCCTCCAAGACCCATACTTTTAAAATCAAAGAAAGTCTTGGGTGTAAATCGAAGGGTGTAATATATTGCATCATTTGTCCATGTGGGCTTCCCTATATAGGGATGACAACATGTGAACTAAGGTTTAGAATACTTGAACACGTGAGGAACAGCAAAAATGCCCCAAGAGACCTCCAGGCGTTTAAGAAAATAACCTCGGTAGCCAGACATTTCTTTCTGGCACATGCATCGGACTTTAACCTTCTACAACATTTGCGATTGAAAGAGTAAGTCTAGGGCTGAGAGGTGGCGACTTAGAGAAGGCACTTCTGTGTAGGGAGTCCAGGTGGATTGTTCAAATGGACTCGATGATTCCTCGGGGCTTGAACGATTACCTGGGCTTCGCTATGTTCCTATAGGCGAGCCATTAATTTATTATTCTGTATACAGGATATATATTTTTTATTCTATCAGATGCCCACTTGAAATAACTCCATATGTAATATGATGAGAATCTCATACACCCCTCTCTTTCTCCCCCTTCCCCCCTCTTATTATTCATCCACAGAGTCCTGGGTTTGCACGCCATCATTCCGCCAGAAGTTTGAATTTATCTATACTCAACCTGGGGACCATATATCTTGAATGCAGGACTCCTAATTTACACCTTGAGTCCACTAGGAGACTGCTACGTTATTATCTTCGTTTGGACATCATCGGAAGGACTCATTGCTGTTATGCTCAATCATGTTATACATGACATCTTATATCTCCAATTAGAGACGTACATCTGGAAGGACAACATCAGGCTCATTTTCTATTATGGAATAAGCTGATTACATATCATGCTTTGATACCTAGCTAGGATTTTTATCAACGGATCCTAAGGGACAAGGACTCCATCTATATCCAGGTCATGATTGATCCATGGATAAATACCTGTGTTGGTTGACATGTATGTGACACGAGTCAAGTCTGCTCCTCATGCATATTTAAACGTACTGTTAATCCATAGCTATATGTGGGACTATCCCCCACTGTGATCTTGTAAATTTATTGGTATATGTGTTGAGATTTCATCTATTATGAGAGGAATTATATACCTATATTTCCTTGGTTATAATGTCCCCTCACATTCATTTTTCTCATGTACATTTGTATGTATGCCCCAGCCATAACTTACTTGCCTGTGCTCTATCTACTTTCATGCTCACCACAGTAATGCTGACCACTTTATTGTTTGTCTATAGCTCCCTCAGATAAAGAGCATGTGCCTGCTATAATTGCACTATTTCCATGTGCATACTGACTGCAGTTAAATCCCTACATGTGTTTTACTTGCAAGTGTCGATCCATATGTACTGCGCATGTGCAGGGAGCAATGTAGTGTCAGCTCTGTTTTGTGACCACACGGGGCCGTCTGGAGAACTGGCGCGCATGCGCATTAGAGTGTATACAGAAACAATTTTGCCTGCATGGCCATGACTCACCACAGGGCGCTTTGGGCTCTGACTATAGCGCCACTTGATGACATCACGGACATGAGCAGTGGCATCCGTGAAGCCCGGTTTTTGCCCTTAGTGTGAGTACCCTGAGACAGATCCCCTCAAACACCTGTGGCTATTTGTTTTGATCAGTTGCAGCAGTATACTAGACGACCTTGTAGTGGGATGACTTCACATGATGTCATATGAATACTTGGGACATACCAGAAAGGTATGATTGCCAATATTTCACCTTCTTGGTGGAGGGGGCGTCCCTACAATATAGTTTTATCATTGGTTTACTCACTGTGACACCCATAGACTCATATAGTTACATCAACACACACACCTGTCTGCTCTTTGTATAATAGATTACTGATTGATCTCACCAGGTGACCACACTCACTAGCCCAATTAGGTTCCTTTTTAAAACACACATGTCACCCTGCCTACATCACCACTCCCAGTAGAAGGCCCTTGGCTGAAATGCGTAGGAGCAGGTCTAGTAGGCAGGATCCCCTGGTCTGTCCCCCCTTTGGGACACGTTATCATGCTGTGAGCATTGCTCCTTGTCTCCTCCTTCCATTTTTGCTGTGTACCTGACCATAGGTGATGTATTACTCTCTGTTGCTGCAGGCCTAAGTGTGCTTTCTAGGCTCTAGATTGTGTATCTCTTTTTTCATTTACATGCTATTGTGTCACTTTAGACATACCCTAGATTTATGGGGATATAAGTGTGTTGTGATTTTGTATTTGATCACGTAGCCATAGCCACGGTTGCTTGGCCTGTTATCTGTTTCATTGTACTTACCTTGTCAGGTACCTTATAGTATTATTATTGTCTATTTTGACATTTGGTCAGTTTCCTATTAGAACACACCCTAGGAGAATTGTCAAGTTCTGCAACATACAGGGGATCCATGCCCTCATTTTAACTTTCTGTGCTTTGTTTTTAACCATTGTTCTGTGACAATCAACCAATAAAGATTATGTGATTTGTACTATCCAGTATACTAGAGTGCTTCCTATTCAGGGCCTTTTTTCTCTCTCTCACCCTATTTAATTGCCCTTATAGCACCACCGACATATCACTGTATATTGATTAAATCCAGTGTCGGTATTTAGTTGCAATTATCTATCCTGTGGTCCCCTCTTTCTCCCACATAAATATACTTACGCGTTAGTTACCGTTGGTGTCCTTGTGCGTTGTTTGGTCATACCGTGTGCATGATAGCACACAGTGGTTGTTGGTACAACGAGGCCAGAAGCAGCTAACCAGCATTGGATATCTGCAATGCATTGTCCGCTCGTGTATATCTCCTTAATTCCCATGCTGAGATCCTTTGAAACCTTTTTAACAGGCATTGCTGCGAGTAGAAAGAAATACAAGCACAAGAATGTATATTCGATGTTTAGTCGATGTGTATTCAATGTGCAGTGAATCCACAAAATGGATGGTGTATTTATATGTTAATGACTCACATTAGAGTACGCCCACTTTTAACACCTGTACCTCGTTGCCATGCAAAAAAGGTTACACACTTTGCATAGCCCACCTCTCGATGATCTGTATCTGAACTTTCCCTTGTCCAGATATCGCATTGTGACATCTGCTTCCATGGATCAACCCCGATTCTACGGACGCAGGAACCCACTCGCCTCTGCCGTGCCTGTCATGCAGAAAAAGCGAAAGGCGGGAGCCATTTCCAAGCCAAGGCCAAAGCGAAAGGCTAAGGCTAATAAAGAAAACCTTCTGCTGACCCCAATGGCTAAGAGTTTTAATACACGTAAGCCTTATTATGTCAAGAAGAAATTCGGTGATGTACACTCGAAGCAAAACAAATGGCAGCCAATCCATCAAATCCGCAGACCACTTCCTCGATTACGCTTCGACGACTCTGCCGCTGCTCTACCGGAAATCCACAGCCCATCTTCTCCACTACTCGTCCACAACGCTGCCGCTGCTCTCCCGGAAACCCACAGCCCATCTTCTCCACTACTCTTCGACGACGCTGCCGCTGGTCTCCCGGAAATCCACAGGTCACTTTCTCCATTACGCTTAGACGACTCTGCCGCTTCTCTCCCGGAAATCCACAGGTCACTTTCTCCATCCCTCTTCGACGATGCTGCCGCTTCTCTCCAGGGAACCCCCATCTCATCCTCCATAGCACCCATCCACCCAGATGTCCACAGCACCCCATGCACAAGATCCAGCTCGTTAGACCGCATGCTGAATGGGTTAAGTGTCGATATCCCCGGGAACTCTACTATGCTGGTAAAGATAGATCTTCTTTTAGAGACCATGCCAAATATGGATCAACGGATGGAGAAGATGGATCAACGGATGGAGAAGATAGAGACTGACATAGCGGGGATACATAATTTGCTCGGAGTTCATGCCCCTGTATCTACGACGCCGGAGCAGGAGGGTGGCATGGATGGGATGAATGGGACCCTCGACTGCCTTCCATCACCAGGCGCACCCCCTCCACCAGAAGAATATGTGTACATGTATGCCATTGACGAGGATGACATGACAACCCCGTCAAGACCACGCCAGGAGACAACACGGCGACCAAGACAGGTGGAAAGCATTCTCCCAGACAACCTACCCTCGCCCGCCGCCACAAGCATACCCGCTCACAGAAGAACACCAGCTCCCAGAATCCAACCCACATACGCTTGCATCGATACAGTGCCCGATATCATCCTGCGCGAGCTGCCCAATCCACTCAGGGAGAAGTATAGGGTGATGAGTGCTGGTTTACCCTAGAAGTATGCCATGTTAATTTTCAAGCACCACGTGTCCTACTTGGTGTACTGCGGGTGGGCCAACAATGTAAACTACGAAGGAAATCGTGGTAAAAAGGGCGCTTCCTGAAAATTTAAGAAGGACTATTGTGGAGGAATTGCGGCACTATTTTTCAATTACAGATTCTGTAATGAAAATCGTGAGAGATGCCATTATTGGCATTTTGCGTCATACCAGGCATCGGCCCTGGAAGGACAATCTGGTGGGGATCAAATTTGCGTGACTGTTCAAATGTTGTTTATTTTTTGACTTGTTGCTTGTTTTATTTTGTATTAATAAAGAAATGTTTTTACTTAAAAAAGACCTGAACAACTCCAGTCCTCGAGGGTCTGTTTGCGGCCCTCGAGGATTGGAGTTTTGCAGGCCTGACTGTTCAGCACACCATCCTTGTTTTAAATTTTATTAATAATTTTTTTTACTAACACCATACAGTTGTGCTGTAAAAGTTTTGACTTTCTGTACTTTAATAAAGGAGATGTTGCGTGTTTTAAATTTTATTAATAAAGATTTTTTTTTACTTACACAAGACCTGCACATCTCCCGGTTTTCGGTATCCTGAAAACCGGGCCTGTTTGCGGCCCTCAAGGACTGGAGTTGTGCAGGCCTGACTTACTGTACTGTACACCATCCTACTGTAAATGTTTTGTCTTTCTGTACATAAATGGTTTTACTAGCAGTACACCATACACCTGTAAATGTTTTGAATTGCTGTACACTATCAAAGTTTTTAAATTGTTTTTGTAAATAAATATTTTGCTTACCCCATAAATGTTTTTGTACTTACTCCACCAATAAAAGAAATTGTTGATTTTTTTTAAATTGTTTTATTGTCTCCTTTTACACTGTGACAAAATACAGTGTTTCTAGAACATAGAGTATAGTTCTGTATACTGTAGGCATGCTCAGTACATCACAAGAGTATTAAAACAATACATGCTGTACGGGTATAGAATACACATATGTACTGGAATACATGTAGAATAAATGCATACTTTTTATTTTTCGGGTTTATTATACAGTATATATATAAAATAGTATTGCATACGGTCTGAAAACAACAGCATACTGTTTCAGGTTTTCTATGAAGCTTTCAGTTACAGTATTCTATCCTAATCAATAACAACGGCCACTAAACTGTTGATTCCGGTAAGTGTTTTTTTTTACACAAAGCGATATTATCCATCGAAATCCCTCCATTTGCCGTTTTCCGCATAAGATGACAAAGTTTTCTTTTCTGAGGAAAAACAAAAGTACAAGTTTTACTGTAATGGTCAGTCAGTCCCCTAAAGAAGCTCCCACAGTCAGTCCCACCAATAATTTTCTCTAGGGGCGTCTCCTGTTCACATGCGTATGCGCCTACTGTCGATGTGATGACACGCATATGCGTTTCAAGAAGGTTCCAATGCGCATGCGCCTAGCTTTCCACCAATTGTTCAGTATCTACTGTAGAAGCTGCTCAGCCAATGATATTGCTTGCAGGAGAATCGCTTGACTGTGCATTGATATTGATATTTCAAAAACAGAATAAAATACGGCAACATTACTCACCATAGACTTTGCCAATCAGCTGACGCCGAGCCACTGCCAGTCCCGTATTCCTGATTATACACATAGTTGACAGGTGACAGCGGGACTACTACACCTGTAGTCAGCTGATGAGGCTTGAAATCGCTTAGGTACAGTACATGCACACTTTCTGGAATCTGTACGCGAAATCCGGCTCAGGCTGCAGGTATCCGGCGGGGACAGACAGCAATGGTTGGTGGTCACCAGGTTTTCACTGACGGTCGGACCATTATTTGTAAAAGTCATAATTTCGATAAAATACTGATAAATTTGACCAACTGTTGCCATCTTATCATCTGTTGTATTAATCGCGGTCCATATTAAATAAGCGTACGTTATGTCGGGTTTTTGGAACACGGACCGCAGTGGCGCACTCATGTCGGAACTCTCAGGACAATAGAACACCAGACACTGTGCATTTAGTTTTTAATATGTAAAGCCTAAATTTATACATTATTGTAACTTCTGCAGTACCAAGGTCAATTTACAATGGGCCACTGTGGTATTTTTTTTAAACACCTGCAAGTCGACACATTACTGAAGCACATGCGCATTACAATTCATGAATATCTGCCACCTGGCGAATACGCGAAGAATTGCAACCAATTAAATCCGAACCATTATCAATAAACACATCAATAAACACATCAACCGCGGGTGACGCCGGCATGAATGCAACATGAATGCGGCATGAACGCGGTGAAGTGCGTGGCATTCGGAAAAAATCCCTGAAAAAATTTGGAGATGTCGGAGAATAAAAGGGGCCGCGGCTGTAGCAGATGCACTGTATTTGCGGTCATTGTCTTGAAAGAGCTGGTGACCCGTGGGAAGAAATCTAAAATGCATGGTGCTGCCTGAGCGATATTACATCAACCAATTTGTTTAGTTGCGGTAGCAAAGATGCATTTTTGATATGGCTGAAGATGAATAAAGAAGACGAAAAGAAGAATACTGTAGATGAAGATAAAAACAATATTTGAATCAACAACTTTACTCACTAGAGAAGACTCTGATCAACAGATAAAGAAGGGCTTTTATCATGTGGAGGATCCTTCGTTGCCTGGACAAATGGTGTTGGACTGCCATCAAGGTAGAAAAAAAGGTAGAAAAAATGAATGGTCACTAATCCCTTGTACCGACACAAGCTTGGTAGATTAAAAAATAAATTTTATTACAAAAAAAGACTGGACATCATGGATAAGACCACTCTGACGCCTTTCATCCTGACATTGGACTTTATCAAAGAGGACATTTTCCTGATAGCAGACACGTCTATATAGAAGCAACCAGAATCTGATTGGATGGCTACAAATCAGACTCAGCAGATACAAATGATCACATTAGAGTAGAAACATATGTAATTGGTGACACATTAACACTGACTAGTCTGCACAGAAAAGGTCAACCATATGCATATATATCCATATAAAAAAAACACACAATAAAAAACAAAAAATTAAAAACAAAGATCATGATGTCAAGCGCTATTAATAGATGAATGAACAATTAATCATGGAAGCAAAATAATGATAATGAAAACAAATATATTATAATATAAATAATAATAATAATAATAACAAAATATATGTAGTAACACATAACCTGAATGAAATGATAATCCAATAGAAAAAACATATAATATCAATATTTACATAATGTGATAATACAAAATTCAGCACTCTCCATTCCCTCAATCATGTAGAAAATGTTTCAACTCCCAATCCGAATTGATTCTAAGGGGATGGAGAGTGCTGAGAGTGTATATCCAGTACATCTCATTTTTGTTTAATATATTTTCCCTATTACCACCCCTGGGGTGACGGGGTACATGTTGAATGGCAGAAAAGGAAAAATTTCCAATGCCCCCCCTAAGGCATTGGGAGAAGTGTCTGGACACTTGATGGACAAGATCTTTCTTTCTAATTAAATGTGTATGTTCAGCTATACGAAGCTTAAGAGGTCTAATAGTGCGGCCCACATATCTGTGGCCACATGCACATAAGAGAACATACATAACGAAACTTGTGTTACAGTTCAGAAAATTCTTAATATAATACTTTTTAACACCATTCGCATAAGTTATAAATTTTGCAGGTAATGCATACTGACACATAGAGCAGTTGGCACAACTATAAAAACCCTTTGGTATAGTTATAATGTTAGGACGACCTGAATTAGAGTCAAAAAGACTTGGTGATAGGTGGGAGGCCAAAGTCTTAGCCTTACGAAAAGTGAATCTAGGTCCATTTTGCAATAAAGTACTGCACCGACACACTTTATTCGAGCAAATACCCAGTATGTACCTGGCAGATACCTGGAATGCGCCGCTCCTCACCTCAGACAAGCCCCGTTGCGTTTGCCTTCCCAGCCTGGGTTCATGCCTGGCTGACGGGCGACTGATCTGTTAAATGATAATGATTAGGATTTAATAGGCTGCAATGCTTCGCGTGTCTACCAGATGGCATAAATTCATGAATTGTAATGCAGTATATATATATATACTGTGCAGTATTGCAGCCATCGGGAATAAAATGCTTCAATCCCTGCCTGGAAAATACCTCAATGCACTCGGGCAGAAAACAGTCACAAACCTCAATACACCCGGGTATACCCGAATTCGTGGGACTAGCCGAGCTCGAATAAAGTGTGTCGCCAGTGTACCAATATCTTCATCCAACAAAAGTGTATGCCAATGTTTGGATATAATCTTTGAAATTTGAGATGATTGTGAACTATAGGTAGTTATAAAGAATGGACTCTGTGTAACATTATATGATGACGTCTTTGGTGTTTTAGACCTAGATCCAGTCTTCCGAATGAGAACATCCCTGTCCATAGAATCAGCTTTAACAAAGGCTGCCTGTATGTCCTTTGTATAATAGCCCCTGGTCAAAAATCTGTCAATCATTTCTTTGGACCTTGACAGAAAAATATCATTATTAGAGCAAAGTCTCTTCAATCTCATAAATTGAGATCCAGGAATATTCCTAATCAATGAATGGGGATGACAACTCCGTGCATTGAGAAGCATATTCCTGGAATTCTCTTTCCGATAAATATAAGTCTGGATATTCATATCACTGTCAATGTACAGGGTCAAATCTAAATAATGAATGTGATTAATATTGTGCTCAAAAGTGAATTTAATATTATAATCATTAGAGTTTAAATAATGAACAAAAGAAAACAAAGAGTGCTCATCCCCTTTCCAAATTAGAATCAGATCGTCAATATATCTCTTAAAAAAGACGATATATTGACGGAAAGAATTATTAATGTGTTAAATAAAATGTGACTCCCAAAAAACCATAAACAAATTAGCATATGACGGTGCAAAACTGGTGCCCATAGCAGTGCCCAATTTCTGTAAATAAAAACGTGAATCAAATAGAAAATAGTTATGAGTGAGTAAAAATAATATAGATTCTTGTAATAAAGTGCAATGTGAAATAGATAAGGTGGATAAATCAAGAAAGTGTCGTATAGCTTTAATACCGTGATTGTGATCAATAATTGAATATAGGGAGGTCACATCTAATGTGACCCACCTATATTCCTTATGCCATTTAAGATCCTGTAAATTGAGAATGAGGTCCGCTGTATCCCTAATATAGGAAGGAAGTTGAAATACCAGGGGCTGTAGAAATTTGTCCACATACCGCGATAACCCATCTCCCAAAGATCCAATACTCGCCACTATTGGTCGTCCCAGGGGATCGACCAGCGATTTATGGATCTTTGGGAGATGGAGGAATACCAGAATCACGGGATGTGGACAATTGAGAAACTCACATTCCTTAAGACTAAGTACATTGAGAATTCTCCCAAAAGATAACAATTCAGTCAACTCGAAAGAGTACAGAGATGTAGGATCCTCTTTAAGGACCTGATAAAAGTTGGGGTCCTGTAACTGTCTAAGTGCTTCCTGTTTGTATTGATTAGAAGACAGTACCACCAAGGCACCCCCCTTATCCGCGTTCCTAATCACGATGTTTAAATTTTTCTTAATTTGGTCAATTTGTTGTACCTCAGTGTAAGTCAAATTCCCAGATTTAGTATTAGAATAAGAAAAACCCTGTGAAAGTAATCTTAGATCCCATTCAACTAAACATTCAAATGTAGTAATAGAAGGGCCCCTGTTGTAATTGGGGCAAAATATAGACTTCTTCCGAATCTACGGAACCAAAGAAAGGCTGAGTATGTGTGGTTAAAGGCTCTCCTTGTGACTCTAATAAAGCATCCATATCGGAGATAACACAATTTTCTTGAAAATTTAGTGAATTCTCATTAAATACAGAATCAGACTGTACAAGTTCAATAGAATCCGTATTTGTTTGTGTACCCAATAAACGATTTTTTGAAGCAAATAGTTTCTTTAGAGAAAGTTTACGTGTAAATTTTTGGAGATCTATAACAGTTTGGAATAAATGGAAATTCTGTGTGGGTGCAAAACCTAATCCTTTATTTAAGAGCGTCAGTTGATCCAAGGAAAGATCTACACCTGATAAATTAATAACATTATCAGGAGAGTTCATTCGTATTTCTTCCTCTTGGATCTGCCTCGGCTTTCGTCGCTTCCTCTGTGACCTTCGTGTTCTCCCCGGCCTTTGGGATTTGACTGTAAAAAAGCCGAGGAGGGTTGACCAGATGATTTAGAAACCCTTGGTTTAAAAGTAGAAGTTGAAACTCTATCATCATAATTAGTAGCTCCCCGGTCATCTCTTGAATGGCCAGTAAATCTATCAAAGGACACAGATTGAGATCTTGTCTCATAGTCAGAAACATCTGAGTCAAAACTGGAAGTCTCAACTCTGGTGTTCTTTAAGATAGATTTGTTTTGATTTTTCTTAAACCAATTTTTTGATTGTTGCTGTTTACCCCTTGGTGTACTTGAACTAGTAAACTCCCTAGTAGCTTGTGGTCTCTGCCAACAATATATTTGGGTTTTGGTGTAGTCAATGCGATCTCTCTCAAATTTAGAGTGTTTCTTCTCACTAATAGTTTCTTCAATTGATTC
The DNA here is from genome assembly GCF_040206685.1 of Ascaphus truei. Lineage (NCBI taxonomy): Eukaryota > Metazoa > Chordata > Amphibia > Anura > Ascaphidae > Ascaphus > Ascaphus truei. The sequence continues at coordinate 200,318,280 of NC_134483.1, read as the reverse complement.
TACATTAGAAGAAAGGGTTTTATCATTTTTAATAAATTGTTCCATTTTGGAAAATGGTTTTAATTTATTTTGCAGAGTCGCTATTTTTTCCATAAGCTTTGATTTTTCAGATGTTTTCTGTTGGATAATGAGATCCATAAGTTGTTTTGAACAAGTATCAAGGATTTTAACCCAATCTTGTTCAAATGTATTACTCAAGAAACCAAATGAAGGCACCTTTTTAACACGCAATCCCCTAGGGATTCTATTACATCTTATATAGTTCTCAAGTGAGGTAATATCCCACCAGAGTCTTATATTCATAACAAGAAGTTTTTCTAATTTGACAAAATGGTGTGTCAAGTCAGATGGTTCATCATATGTAATATCTAAGACCCGATCAAAAAGGTGTGCTGCTTTTTTGAAGCGTCTAGTATTATCCCCACAAGAATAAATATATGTACTGTCATCATCATCTACTAAAACATTATCATCCTCATTAAACTCTTCCATGGTATATAAATGAAAATAATATTACAAAAAAGGAATAAATAGATAAATAATATCCAAAAAAGCTTGATAAAGTAGTCCTGCTCAAGTGGTTGTAGCCAAAAATAATAATAAGTCCGCAGTGAACAAAATCAGATATAAAAAGTTTCCAATATTCAAGTATTCAAAAATGCAAAAAAATATTTATCGGAAAGAGAATTCCAGGAGTATGCTTCTCAATGCACGGAATTGTCATCCCCGTTCATTGATTAGGAATTTTCCTGGATCTCAATTTATGAGATTGAAGAGACTTTGCTCTAATAATGATATTTTTCTGTCAAGGTCCAAAGAAATGTTTGACAGATTTTTGACCAGGGGCTTTTCTACAAAGGACATACAGGCAGCCTTTGTTCAAGCTGATTCTATGGACAGGGATGTTCTCATTCGGAAGACTGGATCTAGGTCTAAAACACCAAAGACGTCATCATATAATGTTACACAGAGTCCATTCTTTATAACTACCTATAGTTCACAATCATCTCAAATTTCAAAGATTACTGTATATCCAAACATTGGCATACACTTTTGTTGGATGAAGATATTGGTACTTTATTGCAAAATGGACCTAGATTCACTTTTCGTAAGGCTAAGACTTTGGCCTCCCACCTATCACCAAGTCTTTTTGACTCTAATTCAGGTCGTCCTAACATTACAACTATACCAAAGGGTTTTTATAGTTGTGCCAACTGCTCTATGTGTCAGTATGCATTACCTGCAAAATTTATAACTTATGCGAATGGTGTTAAAAAGTATTATATTAAGAATTTTCTGAACTGTAACACAAGTTTCGTTGTGTATGTTCTCTTATGTGCATGTGGCCACAGATATGTGGGCCGCACTATTAGACCTCTTAAGCTTCGTATAGCTGAACATAAACGTTTAATTAGAAAGAAAGATCTTGTCCATCAAGTGTCCAGACACTTCTCCCAATGCCCTAGGGGTGGCATTGGAAATGTTTCCTTTTCTGCCATTGAACATGTACCCCGTCACCCCAGGGGTGGTAATAGGGAGAATATATTAAACAAAAAGGAGATTTACTGGATATATACTCTCAGCACTCTCCATCCCCTTAGAATCAATTCGGATTGGGAGTTGAAACATTTTCTACATGATTGAGGGAATGGAGAGTGCTGAATTTTGTATTATCACATTATGTAAATATTGATGATATATGTTTTTTCTATTGGATTATCATTTCATTCAGGTTATGTGTTACTACATATATTTTGATATTATTATTATTATTATTATTATTATTATTTATATTATAATATATTTGTTTTCATTATCATTATTTTGCTTCCATGATTAATTGTTTATTCATCTATTTATAGCGCTTGACATCATGATCTTTGTTTTTAATTTTTTGTTTTTTATTGTGTGTTTTTTTTATATGGATATATATGCATACGGTTGACCTTTTCTGTGCAGACTAGTCAGTGTTAATGTGTCACCAATTACATATGTTTCTACTCTAATGTGATCATTTGTATCTGCTGAGTCTGATTTGTAGCCATCCAATCAGATTCTAGTTGCTTCTATATAGACGTGTCTGCTATCAGGAAAATGTCCTCTTTGATAAAGTCCCATGTCGGGATGAAACGCTTCAGAGTGGTCTTATCCATGATGTCCAGTCTTTTTTTGTAATAAAATTTATTTTTTAATCTACCAAGCTTGTGTCGGTAAAAGGGAGTAGTGACCATTCATTTTTTCTACCTTATTCATTATCTCGGAATGGAGCACACAGAGGTCTCATAACGTTAGCAGGTGCTGATCATCATTATTCAACAGAGGTGGTATCCTGACAATCTATGCGCCGGAGCGCACTGCATGCTGGATCCCCAGTCAGAGCACAGCTGTTGGCTCTCTGGACGTGGCCCTAGACGAACTACATGCCGGAGTGCACTGTGTGCCGGGTCTCCAGACAAGCGCAGCTGATTGTTCCCGTGACGTCATCTCCATCGACCGGCTGGGGAGTTGGTGCGACTTCCAGATAGCAGAGCGTTAACGGCATCCATTAGAACCTTGCGCAGTAGCGCCCTGCTTTCCTGGTTCCAGCAGCCGTGTACCCGCATGTTACAGGTTACGGGTGTTTCGTTCATTTACACAGCTCAGCTGTTGGGGTGGCAGGTTTACTAACCGGCACAGGGCAGCATTTATTTGCCCTATACCCTATATTTGCCTTACCCTATAACTTTATTATCATTATATACCTGCATTGAGACCACTTCCCTTGTTGCACCTGGACAGTGGCTGTATACTTGCCTATATACCTATACGTGATTGTTTAGCATTGGAACACAGGAGGTCATTCTCCACCTTTTTTCTTGGATTGCCAACAGACAATCTGCCCTTGTATTATAAATGGGCCAAGGGGTCTGGATTGACAAAATTGGTATTTTTAATGGTTTTTCATTTTTGAGGGGCTTATGGGATTTGAACGTGTTGTTTTTGGATTAGTTCACGGAGGCCAAGACCCTGAAAATAAGGGTGGCCCTCTAAATGTATGGGGTAACTGATCTTTATTATTTGAATGTATCCTTTGAGTGACAAGAGAGCTACAAAGGCTCTCTAAGATTTTATAAAAACCCTTAAATCTGTGTCCTCTTGTGTGTATGAATGTATATATGTGTGTGTGTGTGTGTGTATATATATATATATATATATATATATATAGATATAGATAGTTACCAGATGAAAGTCCAGTAATGAGAGACAGCACACTGCGAGTAGTCATACAGACAAATAATTATATTGGAACAAAGGGCACTGCAACCAACGTTTCGGTCACCACAGAGGGACCTTCATCAGGGTTATGTGGTATATGGACAGGAAAAACCAGGGGAGCGGTTGTACCTTAAAATAAAAACAAAATCTGCATAGTGTGATAATGTTACGCACAATAAAGTGGTTTCTAAGAAACTTAGAAATCTATAAGGGAAGGCTATAACACATATAACCACCCAAGAATGGTATAAACACCAAGAGGAGTTAAGACCTTAGCAGAGACAAACACAGGGATAAACAAAACACTTTTATCCATAAATGAATGAATTGGAGGCTTACAGAATCCAAAAGGATTAACAGCATAGGGAGTAGGTAATCATCCGATCATCTGGTCACTGCTACTGCTGCACTGCTGCACGCCACCCGACTGTGTCTCGAACAGCCGTCACGTCACTTCCGGAATCCCGGCCGGTTGGAGATGACGTCACAGGCTCAGTGTTCTCTCTCGCTCAGTCTCAGGGTCACACTCAACGTGTTTCGACGCACTAGAATGACGTCTTCATCAGGAGTGTTTGTGACCTGTTCTAAGGGTCTTTATATACCCACTCAAACATATGTTAACCCCTCCTCCAAAAGGTTAATCATTTAAACATCCTAGCATCTGGGCAGCAATAATATCTATCCCATTTATCTAGGTACACATTAGGAACAAGAAATTTTATACAATACATAAAATATCCATAACAGAAAGATTCTCTCTTTAGCTATTTAAGAGAAGAATCATATTAAAATTATTCATACAATTTTATTATACATAAAAATCAATAAAACATTGTAGCATTAGAACTCACTATAACTAGTTCCTAACACTAAAGGACGACGATAGATGTATCTTAAAAGACATGAAACAAAAGAATGTTAAGGAATTAGAAGTTAAGGAAACAGAAATTTCATATCTCATACATCAAAAGAAACTATGCACATATACAGAGCAGATGTTATAAAATCTATAAAGGTTATTAAAATGTATATATAGATATTTCTATATGATGTTTTTAATGTAAATATACTTTTTATTTTTAGTTCACATGCCTATTGTTTTATGCTAATATTGTCCGAAAGCCAAAATTCAATCCTACAGAGTGGGAATTAGATGTGTTTTGGGGGAGATTTATGGAGTGTGGGTGTTGGCTGTTGGTACCACCCTGGTTAGACCACCTGGGGCTGGGGATATTATGGTAGAGGCTAATCCTGTGTTTGCCTTAGAGGTTAGTAAAGCATTGCCATGCAGTGCCTTACTAGCCTCTTAGGTAGACAATCGGGTATGTAATGTATGTTGAGAATGTATTAACCCCTATGGTGCCTGTACGATGCATTGGTATTTTCAGACATCAAAGGGGTTATGTATTACAGTACCTGCTATTGGCTGTGTAATAACTCTTATTACATAACCCTATGATAGAAGTATATAAGATTCCCCTCCCACATTGCATCACTAGCAGTAATTATCTCTCATTTACCAGTGGAAGTAATTACTGAATATCTATCACAATTTTAATATTGTGTTTGGTACATTTTTACGGCTATGTTGCTGACTTAGGGCATAACATTGTGGTAAAAACGTGCATTATTATTTTTGTTTTACTAGTTAAGATATTTTATCCACAACAAAGACCAGATATGTCTGGTTAAGGGATACACCAAACATTAGCGCTGATAGATCACTGCACATTGGACACTTTTTTCCCTTTGTACTGTATGTCAGAATAATACAATATTTTTGGTGAATTCTTGAGTGAGATAAGGAAAATAATCATATTTCCCTAACAAAAATGAAAAAGGGTATTTATTTCATAGCAATTTGTTGCAATTTAAAGTAGCAGTCCAAGCTGACGTTTATTTAATTTTTTCCCCTTTAATATTAGCCTCAATACAATCCACACAATGATAAGTAATTATCTGAGTTTCCGATCAAGCCATTCTCCTGTGATCGATCACCGAAGATTCCGTTCGGGATATCACTGTAACGATGCTCATCTTTAGCAGGAAGTGGACACGCAGGGCTGAGTTACAGTAGGAAGTTGAAATAACAAACCTGAGCCAAGGGACAGAGTCCTGATAGAGTAGTGAGTTGTAGGTCGAAGGTCAGGGCTGGCAGCAGTGTTGTGAAGTCGGTGTGGATTCTGAGGTCGAGGCAGGCTGAAGACAAGTATAGTCGAGGTACATGAGCCGGGTCTGGTAACGTGAAAGACAATAAGCATAAACGTGTTGCATGAACACAGCAGGAAACTGGAACTTTGCACAGCAACTTCCTGCTCAGAGGGCAGTCCTTTTAAAGGAAGTTGCCAGAGACAAAGATGGATGATTTGGCCACAGAGGGCGAGCAAGAGCAAAATCCCGAACAGGAATCTAAAAGTCCGGTAAGGATTTTGCCAAATCAAATAGTACCACCCTATCCAGAATCGATCTCCGGACGATTTAGATAGGCTTGTCGGGGGATCTCCGGTTGAACCCTCGGATCAAGGAGGAAGTGTGGACATAATCAGCCTTCACCCAAGAATTCTCCAATGGATCGTATCCCCTCCAAGACACCAGGTACTGGAGGCCACCATGACCATGGCAGTACGTGGTGAACATAGATGGTTGTTATTCAAATTGAATAGAACATTGATTAAGAAATCCCCTGCATGGCATAAGGTCCCCACCATACCGTAGAGGAGTCGGGATCCGAGGTTCTCTGGTCGCTGGGGATAACAGGAGCTGTATCGGAGCCGCATCTGCAGCCCTCAAGTCCAGCTGACAGGTGCCAACGTGGGGATACTTACCCCTGACAAAGAAGGACCACCTTTTAAAAGCATAGAGTTGCTGGGAGGACCAGTTACGGTGTAACACCAAAGACCGGAAGTGACGTAGAACGCCGGCTGGATTGGTGGTGGATGTCGCAGAAACCCGAGTAGAACACACGAACTGGTCTGCCTCTATTTTTTGGTTTTCACACTGTCATGTATTTAATCAGTACCTGAACTTTTATAAAGCTGGAGCTTTTACAGAAGAAGTCCCTCTTGAAATTATTATTGCCAAAACGGAGGTGAATTGTCTTCAAACGATACCGTTACGTGCCTGTATAGGCACTTTTAAGTAAGTGCATATCTTACCACTTCTATGTGCTGAAATTATCATGTGAATGTACTTCACTATATTGCTCTTTTTCTTTCTCACATCTTTTCCATATCACGAGGAGCGCCTGAGCATTGTGAACATTTTTGCTGCTGCTGGGAATTGGGAACAATTCAACTGTTCAAGCTGCACCACATCAACATATCTCTAAAAGTTTGGACTTTATTTATGTTAGAGCGCTTCTATCTTTGCTAAAAAAAGGTGCCTATGTGGGTGACTAAGTGCTGCACCGCATAACACATCCATGCCAGTTGTTGCTCGTGTAGGGAAAGGTGTTGCTCATTATCCCCCAAATACTATCCTTGCAGGGTAATGGCTCATCCTACCTCAGTGGGGTCCATATTTGGGCCGGGCAAAATGTAACAATGCTCATCTCAAGCAGGAAGCGGACTTGCAGGGCTGAGGTAGGAAGGTGAAAGAACCGATCTGAGCTGGGGGACAGAGTCCTGATAGAGTAGTGAGTCGTAGGCTGAAGGGGATAAAAGATATCACTAATTGGCGCTCCCCAAACACAAAATACAGCAGTAGACTTGCACCACTTTGTGGTGTTAAAGATATTAAATGGTAGTAAAAACGGTACTGTACATACAGATATACACAGATATATGAAAGTCAAACAACTGTAGGAATCACTCAACCTCTAAAAAGGAACAACCACATTCCTCCAGGAATACAAATGCAGAAAGGTGAGGGAGTTGATTGTTAACAGTTGACCACTGTGGGTTAACAGGATTCCTTTCCAGATCACTATATGTACTCAGTGAGTATGTAGGTAGAGTAGAGCAAGAGAAGAAAGCAGGGGATTGGTTGTGAAATAGTTTAAAATAATTTTTAATACAGGACTGACATAGCAACAATAAAATCCCTTTACAGGGCACTCACATTTGTTAGTGCCCTATGGGCATTTAATGGTGTCTTTAGATGATAGTTTATTTTTCCTCAGTTCCTAGGACCCGGTGTGCATCGTGGCTCTGCCTCGAGTCCCCCCCAAAAGCGGCCGTTGGGAGTGACGCTCTGCTCGGCTCTGTGCTCCGACGTCACTTGTTTCCGATCCAGACGGTATTCCTCCTCCTTCTAACTCAATGCGTTTTGCTAGACGGGTGATAGCTTCATCAGGAGTGTAGTAACCACTACTCTACCTACTGTTAAAACATCCTAAATCCGCCTCCTATTGGTCCGAACTGAAACTTAGCTTAGAAGTGTAAACGGATGATTCGCCAGACTCGTTCTCTAAAACACCAAGCATCAAGGGCTCTTATACGACCGGATAATAATTAAATTATACAGAATACTTCAAAATGCTTAAACCAATGTCTTCAATAATACAGATGTTGTATATAACGGGATACTGTGCTTGTAAAGAGAACAGGAATGTAATGCTTAGTAAACATACTTAAATCAGCTGCATATTCACAGAAGCAGATTTGTCATGAATGAATAACATCTGAGAATTAGAAAAACGGCCGGTTGCGATCTATCCTCATAATACTATACTAATTACTAAACTTTGTAGTTCATCCAGTTAGGGATATATTGAAGTGCTCCAAGCTGATCCAAACATGTTCCCCAAAAAACAAAAAGGGAAGAAAATAGGGGGGTGGACATAAGGGCCATTGTCGCCCATAGGTTAATATAACATAATAGATAGTAATAAACATCCTATGGTTAAAGGATGAAACTTCATTCTTTTAATATTAGAATAAAATGTAATCAGAAAGTAATACAAATTATTTATTAAGAAAAACAATAGTAATTGTTAATTAAAAAAGTTATAATACCATAAAAAAGCAAAGCAAATAGGTTTCTGCGCTTGAGCTGTCAATCCTTTAAATGGTATAATCCGCTTGCAGCGAACACGTAAGGGGTCACTCTTCACAAAGCCCCTATAGAGGGAAAGAACCCCCAACAAAGGGGGAGTCTCCCAATGGAAAAAAAAAAAAAAAGGTACGCGAAGCTCACCGCAGGATTACAATTGATGCTTTAATACAAAGAATATAGCCCAATGAAGGGACTAAAAACCAGACATAGTCTACAAATCAAACAAAAAATACATGAATACGGTCTTCACAAAAGACCACACCAGAAAACAAGTGATATCAAAAATAATAAAAACAAATAACAATTCCACAAACCTAGAAGGGACCACGTGAGTGGTAATACCCCCAAACAAGTTCACTAAGAACACGAGATGTGGGTAGTTAACACAACCAGAATAGCAAGAAAGTGCAAGTGAAAGCCTCAAAACACCCTGGTAGTGTAAGTACGCCGAGGGGAAGGAAAACTAACCATGAGAGAAAGAGGGCAGCAAGCGTGACCATGTAAATGGTCCGGACCGGACAAGGGGTCTAATGCAGTCCTTGCAAGAGAGAAATAAAAGTGACAACGCGTTTCGTCTAATAAGACTTCTTCAAGGGGTCTTATTAGACGAAAAGCGTTGGGACTTTTATTTCTCTCTTGGGACTGCATTAGACCACTTGGAGCTGTAAGGAGCTCTGTACCCCCTCCATGTGGTATCCCCTGGTGTATGGCCATCACTAGGGTGTATTGAGAGTGGGGAATCAGTTGTTTTGGTGCAGCTTTTTTGGCAATCTGCGTGCAGCTTTGCATTTGCTTTCATCTCATAAAGATTTATTTCCTTTTTCCTGCGTCCTTTTTGTTTTTTTACTGGAGGTATCCTGTGACTCCAGAACAACACTTTGAAGTTGGTTACTTTAACAACCAAAAGCAAATGAGTATAACACAAAATGTGAGTGTATATTTTGTTTAGTATTCATCTAATATTTATATATACAGTATCACACTATTTGTGTTTCATTTGTTCTTTTGAGAATATCCTGCTACCGGTGAGCCTGTACGACATTGCGAGTCCTGCTGCTGGAAACAGTGGACATCATCGGAGGTGTCCTGATAACGGAGAGCCTGCAACATCAGTGTGGTTAAACATAGTAACCGAAATGTCCGTTTGAGTTTACTAAATGTGAGTGCAATACTTTCTTTGTTCACATTGCTGTATACAATATCACACTATTGTGTTTTTTCTTCTCTCTAAATATTTCCAATCCTGATGAGACTGTGCGCATTGGAATCTTTTCCTTCTACTATTCAAGTGGTTTAGAACTAACCCACTTGTTATCCGGTGCGGCACCCATCAAGGAAATGATATATATTGTCAACATTGGAACTATAAGTATCCTTTTCAGCTCACAGTATTTTCTGCACTTGCTTTCCCCCTATCTTATAATGATTAATTCTGGCCTGTTTAGCTGCCAGTTTCTCCAGGTCATTCTGGATCAAGAGCTCGAATACATCAATATAGTTCCCCTTGCTGCATTTGGGATAAAAAGTGGATCTATTCTTCAAGTTTGTGTGAATATAATCTTGTGTTTGGGCCTCTATTTCAGATATTGGATTAGTATTTGTATTCCCCCAATTCCTTACTTCAGCTTCTCTATTCAGAAAAAATCTTTTTATTGTTAACTTCCTTATGAACTTCTGTGCATCTATAAATAGATCGAAGTTGCTCGCGTGGCTCTTTGGTGCAAATGTTTAACCTCTCCCTATTACTTTATATGGATTGTCTGTCAGTATTTTGGCGCTCAGGTTAAATACATTTGATTTCTTTACCTTGTTGGTTTCTTCTCTGGGTTTTGATTTTCTCACTCTCCCCCTTTTTCCTCAATTCTTCCTCTTTTTTTTTGTTGATTGCTGCTGTTTCTACTTCTCTTAGGGGAAAGAATTGTTTGCATATCTCCCTGATTGTTGGGGATCTCTCCTTTTCTAAAAAATATCCTGTGTCGGGTGTTTCACACGTCTCTAAGGGCGTTTTTTTCTCTCATCTCTCTCCTCTCATCTCTTTTTGGTGAATGTCTATCATCTCTTCTGTTACCTCTTTCTTTATGATAATTCTGTCTCTTATTATCGTAGTTCTGTTTATGTGGTGATTTTTTTATTGGAGTGAATTCTTCTTCTTTGAGGTGTTTCCTGTCTGTCCTTCACATAGGGCGGGTGGTTACTCCATCTTGGTTTAATTAATTGTGTTCTCTCATCGTTATTACTCGGTTGGGTTCTCTTAACCGTTCTCCTTTCATTAGGAATCTTTTTATGTATTCCTTCTATGTAGTCTTCCTCATCCCTTTTGAATTTTTTTAAGTTTTAGTGTTACAATGTTTTTTTTCGAGTACATCAATTTTCCTCTTGAGCTCTTTATCCCTTTCCTTAAAAGTGACTGTTTGATCTAATGGGCCCAATCTATCTTTAATTGCATTATTTTTCACATCTTGCTCTTCGAGATTTTTATTCTGTTGCCTAATAATGAGTTTTTTTAATTCCTCTGACCCTCTATCTAGGATGCTGTTCCATTCTTTCAGGAAACCCTCATCTTCAAGATCGAACAAGGGTGGTTTTTCTTCTATGACACACAAATAATCACATAGGATTATACAAAGCCCCCTATAATTGCACTCTAGGTAGGTTTCAAAACATAGTATATTGTCAACTCATAGAAGGCCACTGAATTACCTATTCCCTGAATAGGGTAAACCGCAAAAGGTCACACTCAAATAAAAATAACAAATACTTTAATAGAATGCTATAAAAACAACGAAACACCTTAAAAATGCACAACAGTGCATAGATAAAATCCCCAAATGTGTGGTGTCACGGTACAGAAATATGAACAGATAATGTTCAAAACTTACAGCTATAACTGAATCCAAAGCTATGTATAGGCTGCAAAGTCCCACACACTCATGTGTGGTACAAAACCAAAATACCACAGTAAATATGGGACACCGTAGGGTAGGGCGTGACTCCGATCACAAGCCGCTTGTGCGTCAACGTAATGATGTCACGCGTTCCCCGACGTACGTTTTGCGCGTCACATTGTGCTTTCTCAATGCTAATTGTATTGATGTTGGTTAGTTTCTAATTGATTTTCAGGATGGCATTGGTGGTTAGGGGACATTGTTCATAGTGTATTTTATTGTTACATATATTTTGCATAGTGTTACATGATGCACAGATTAATTGCATCATGTACACACTATGCAATTGTTTGAGATTTCATATACATTTGGAGCTGCTGATTTGTTGGCTTATATTTGCAATAGATGCTTGATTTATTGTACAATGTGGTGATTTTAAGATTAAAAATTCATGTTTTGATTTATATCTGGATAATAGTTATTTGGTACATTATTGTACTGTAGCTGTTGGGGGGGGTGTATTGGCCCCAAGGGTATGTGGGTAGGCCTCCCTTGTGGGTAGTGGGTGAGGGTGGTTAGGCCTCACAGGGTGGGGGGTTAGAGTGGGAGGGTATGTAGGCTTCCTGAGTGGTGGGTGAAGGTGGGTTAACCCCTTAATGACTGTAGCGGTTAATAACCGCTATGGTGATTAAGGGGTTAGGGGACATTACATTGGCTATTGTAATTGTTGTGCATGTTTTGCAGCACCGTAGGGGCATGGGCAGAATGAAGATGAGGATGAAGACGGCCTTCATCGTGGGTGCCTGTAAAACGTAAGTGTTAAATGTTTTTATTGTATTTATTGTAATTTATATGTATTTAAAATGGCCAAATGCATTATTATCCATATTTGGATAATAGTAATTTTGGCCATTACTGTATAGTATGTGTTAGGGGGTGTATTTAGTTAGAATGGTTGTTTTTTATTTTTGGAGGTGCAACATTGGTACAGCAGGCCCGCGGGGTCAGCCGGGGACACCCGCCGGCCTGCTGTATGGGTTTTGCGCATGCAAAAAAAAAAAACAGAATTTTATGTAAGTCTAGATTTCTTTACGTCTACTCTGACCTGACGTGTTCTAATCAACGCAACTTTCGCGTTTTCTAAGGTTGCGTTGCTTAGATCATCCCGCTTAAGGGCAGAATTTCACGCAAACAGGGCTGCGATCAAGCAAAGTTGGACTTAGAAAAAATCCCTGAAAAAAGTCATTTTTAGAGCGCAAAGTGCCTGTTTGCGTTGCCTAGTGCATCGGTTGAGCCAAAAAGCAAGATCGAAGAGCACTTTGCGGTCTAAAAGTGACTTAACGGAGCTTAGTGCATAGCCCCCTGTAACGTACGTGCTTGCCACAAACTGGTACCGGACCGCGGGGCTGAGGTGGGGATATATAAACACCGACCTTAAGCCACGGAGTCAGGTCTGGAGTGCGGATTCTATAATCAGACATAGCCAGGTCAGGATTGGAGAAGGTAGGGTTAACGTTATCCAGGCAGGGGTCAAGGCAGGCGGCACAGGAGCGGTGGTCGAGGAAACAAGCCAAGGTCATCAACAGGAAATCTTGGGTGAAGGTATTTCAGCACAGGAGGCTAGAACCTTGAGCGAAGCCACTGCAGCGGAGATGCTTCAGCGAAGGTGCTGCAGTGTATCAGTAAAAGGCCAGGAGTACACTCCACTTGGAGGAAGCAGGAACCAGAGGTGCAGACACGCCACAGGAAATGCTGAGGAAATCAGCGTAGCCGCTACAGCGCGGCAAAGGTGAAGTCTGCCAGGAAACAAGGAAATCAGCGCCGGGGCTGCTTTGCAAGAAGGCCTTGGGATGCCGGGGACTGGAAGCAGGATACAAGGCACAAGGAGCCCAGCAGGCCAAACACGGAGTCTGTGACGAGCACAGTTACTTGCAACTTGATTGCAAAGTCTATGTCCAGCAACTTCCTGAGGGCGGGGCAGGCACTAAATAGCACAGGAGGCCAATCAGGCCAGAGCTGCACAGGAGGCAGCAGGAGACAGGTGATTGCAGAATCAGGGAATAGATTGTCTGGAACCTGCAAAGCTCTGTATGGATGGGATCCAGCCAAAGCCAGGAGTGGATTCCTGACACCCCATAGTGTCTCTAGCCACTTCAAGACTAAACACAAGCAGAGCCCCGAGGGGCTAGTGTGCAAAGGCATAGATTGCCCCAAGTACAGCTGGAGGGGGGGGGGGTTATAGGATAAATAACATTTTGAGATGCTTTAGCTACTGGATCTACACCCTCCGCACGCTAGCTCCGCCGGGGCTCAATATAGATTTTGATCTGGCTTCTTTTCTTAAAGACGTCCAGTTTCATAATCAAGGTCTGCCTCTCTTAGGTTGACATCCACTTTAATATTTTTAATCATTATCATATGGTGTTACATTATACACCGAGTAATCATCCATTATATTTTGCCATCCACAAGGGGTCACTCCTAGACTGCAGTCACTGTATAGCAATGTGAGTGAGGGCAATATTGTTGAATAGCATAAGGCCAGGTCCCCGCTGGCTACTGCAGCGCCCGCTGTTGGGGATGTTGCAGGGACAATAGCCCCTGCACAATGGGACCAGGCCCGCTGCGAGGGGGGGGGGCGCTGCGCTCTGCCGACAGTGACTCCTGCTCGCAAGAGAATTGTGATCAGGAGTCGCAACGGAGCGCTAAGCCATGCCCCTCGGCGGTTCAGCCAATGAGGGCGAACCTGCCGGGTGAAGTCACGGCCGCGCCCCCGTCCCTCCCCCGTCACGCCCCCCATGTCTTTTGGTCTGCAGCTCCCTGCAGACAGTGGAATCGGCTGCAAACGCCGCCAGTCTCGCGGGCACGCATACAGCGGAGGTACTGGGGCCTCAGCCTAAGCCTGTGGGTATCACCTGCCAGGTTTATCTTCGTTGAAAGGATTGTCAAGATAGAATTTTTGATTGTTCAACTATATGAGCCAGTGCTATTGATACTTCATGCTTTGGCACATATGTTAATCTTGTATTTGCTTATAATGGAAAGTTCAGCCAGAATCATCCATTGTTTTATTGTTTAATTGTATGAGTCTGTGCTGTTGATTTATTACGCTTTGGCACACATGTCAATTTCGTAGGTAAGACAAACATTATGGTTCTGTTATTAATATGTTGTAATTTGTGTGCAATGTAGCGCCTCCCAGATGAGTGTAGGGCTTTTTAGGGTTTATTGCTAGGCATATATATAGTCACACTTTGTACTAGCTCCACACCCCTGAAGAAGTGACATCACTGTAACGAAATGCGTAGGGCGGAGCTAAGTCTGCGTGCGACTGGTTGGCCTGCAGCTGGGAGGAGGACAAGACGACAGGAGATCGGCGCGCGAGTGATGACTTCACGGCTGGACTCTGCATGTGGAGTCGCGACCACAGACCCGGAAGGGTTAGCAGTTCCATCCCCGCTCGTCAACACGAGGGTTTCTTCCCACATTCCTGTCTCCCCTACCCTCCGATCCGTGCTGCGGACGGCACTTAGTAGCACAAACAGCCATTACCCTTAGATGTGAGTACATTACTTAGGGTTTTTAATTGTGTTTTTTAAGAAATTGTATTGTTGGTACCGCACATGGTTTCCCATTACTGTTCACCACGAGGTCATAGCGCATTGGCTTCCATTGGTGGACTACCTCCCAGAGGAAGTGGTGGCAAGAGATATTCCATGGATTACTGGCATCCCTCAGCTTGGATTCTCTGCAACCAGATGTAAAGATACCATTCAGGGATCACTGACTTCTTTTATTTTGTAAGTAGTTGGCATCTGGTGAGGGTTCTCTCTGCTATACAGTTGTGCACAATTGTGTGTTCTTGTCTGTCCCTTTTTTCTCCTGAGATCGGCAGAGGTGTATGAAGTGGAGAGACAGCCACCACACGAGGAGGGACCATCCTGTGAAAAGATACCTTTCAACGCATGCTGACTGCCTCTATACTGTAAGTAGCCAGCAGCGGGAGAGGGTGCTCCAAGACCAATTATTGTGCTGCGCAATGGTGTGTGTTTTTTCCCCTTCTTAATCTAGTTTGGATCGGTATGGAGGATTGAACATTACCTCACCTGTGATTCCAAGGGGTCACCATCCCCCCCACACCTGTGATTCCAAGGAGTCACAATCCCCCCCTCCCCCCCACATCGTTCCCACAGGACTGTTTTTCATTTGGGGCTGATTATATATATGGACCTGCGCCCAGCACTGTAAGCTCTTTTATCACTATTCATTGTATAGATCCTATTGTATATACGTAAAGATTGACGCTCATACACGTGTTTCTGTCCCTGTGCACTTATTCAATAAACCACCCTCAGTTTTAGAACGGAGTTGTGCCCTTCATTCATTTTTTCTACAGGACTCTTCCTGCAGATTTTCAACCCAGCTGTGCTCCTTGCTTCTCTACATTATAGATCCTATTGGAAGGATTTTTTCTGTCCTTAGGCTGCCATCGTTCCATCTCTGATATTTGTATGAGGGAGAGATTCACTGTGATTATCTAGTCATTTTTGGTTCTAGATGTCAATTTAAATAGGAATTGTTAGCACTGGTGTTATAGCACATTTGCTTCTCAGCCTCACTATAGATATAGTTTAGTCACAATTTTGTTTTAATAGTCAAGCAAAATGTGTATATTTCACTTAGTTCATCAGAAGAAGACCAAAGATGCAAAGTTATGTGGGAAAGATCATGTGACCATGCAGTCACTAGATATAATCTGTGCACTGCTAGAGAGAGGGCAGGGCTCAAAAAGTGGTGTGCCAGAGCTGGTTTGAAAAGAGGAAGGGGATGGGACTTTGTAAATGGTTGCTATAGAAACAATAAATGTTTGTTACATTATAATACATTAAAAATTTAATTCAGAGTTGTTGTGTTTTTTTAAATGTTTCAAGTATTTTCTCATAATACAAAACTGATTTATTTTTAAAAACACACATGTTGGATCTTGCTTGGTATGCAGATTTAATATAGCATATTTTAATGAATAAAAGCATGCATCAAGTGTGAGACTAAATGAGCTCATTGTAATCAAGTAAATAGAGTTTATTTATAATCCATATATAACTAAAGGTTCAACTGAAGCAGGATTAACAAAATATATTCTTTGAAAAACCTATTCATAGAGTGCCTATGAATTATTATTATTATTTTTTGTAGTCTTCCATAAGACATCTTCCAGCTCGTAAGACCCCTTAAAGTCTACTCAAGTGAATGGGTTGTAATTATGGTGAATGGACTATGAGGTGTCTTATAGCAAAAAACTGCATAGTAAATATGTCACCTTAAACAAACCACTATAATTTGCTCAAGGAAGAACTTCCCTAATAAAATTCGAAATTCTTTTATGCAAACACTAGTGCCAGATTTTTGTTTAAAGTTTTTCTTAACTCCAGATATCTTTCATCAACACTTGCATATCTGTAACATGAGGGGAAAGCAAGAGATATTGACTATCCACTGGTAATGGGCTAAGCAAAAGGAAAGTCTTTGTTTCTTCCTAAAAAACTGTTTTCCTTATCCTTGGCTTCACTTATAACTTTCGTTTATTTTAAAATCAGGTCTGATACAGTATGACAGGAAACCGCATGAAATGACACACTGCACAGAGTGCTAATCTTATCATTTGTGTTTATCTCTCAGACTAATGAATACGAGACTGAAATAAGAAACTTGCATTGCTAAAGCAAATTTCTCTGTTCAAATGTTTGTAGAATATGTAAGAATTGTATACAATAATTTAAATAGTCCTGGGAAAGAGGGAAGCAGTATGAAATAAATATAGGTCAGGGCCCAATAAGGCTCATCTGGGTACATTAAAATATGTTTGGCACTGTGTGACAGGGTGTATTCCCTGGCTGATAGCTATGCTAGAAAAACCAATGTGTAGCTGCTGAGTCCAATGGAGAGCTAGTTAAATCTCAGCCTGAGAGCAGCTTGGGATAATTAGCTTGGACTCAGCTGTTGAGTCAGGAGGGTTTAAAAGCCCAGAGAACACTCTAGTTACTGTAATCCTGGCTCCTGTCTGAACCAGGGAACCACATGCTGGAACCCAGGAGGGAGAGAAGCCTTCCACAAGGTCTGTTAGGCTATGGCCCCAGTATTTACTGTTTCACGTGTGCCTGGTGACCTGGCGGCGCATGCACAGATAAAAGCTGCGATCGGTGGTCTGTGGAGGAGCTACGGGATGTGTGGGGGATGGGGTCATGATGGGGGCCACGGCCATGATGGGGCATATTTTCCCTTCCATTGGCTGCCCGTTGACCACATGATTGCGTCGCGGGACGACGACATACTTGTCTTCCCTGCCAGCGTACGCGTCACAGCGCTTTGCGCGCCCACACACACACATCCACTGGGGCCTGCCCAATAGAGGGCTGTGCTGTGGTGGGTGGCGAGCATGCCTTAGCGCACGCCCCAACGGCCACTGGGGACCTGACCATACATTGGAATACTTGCTCTTGCTCTGTTTTTCTCTCCTGGACTTGAACCGTCCTTTTTGGGATAAAAGAAAATCCCTGCTCAGGACTTATTTTTTTCATTTGTTTGTATATGCGGAAGTTAAACCTCTGTTATTTTGTGCATTTTTGTGGCAGAATAAAACGCTTACTCAGATAACCCATGTGTCTTCACTGTCCTACTGCAACACACTGGTATTTTGGTATTCACCCATTCCCTAACTATGCTGCTAACCCTCCCAACCGGCATGATCTGTTTTAAAAATGAACTTTGTGATGCCATTTTAAAAAGATTATCAGATTTATTTTTATTCAGATGTTTTCAATTGTATTTGAATTAATAATTAAAATAGCCCAAATCCTGAAATGTTCAAGCGCTAACTCCTGCTGTTTATTCTCACCTTCTCCACTCCACTAGGCAGCACAGAGCTACTGTATTCACCATATTGAAAAACTTATTGGAAAGCCTAGACTAGTGGAAACCCAACATAAAAATTATAACATGTACAATTACTATATTATTAACTCCTAAGTTCCCATAGCGTTTAATAAAGCATGCATCATGCAAGTCTTCATGTTTGTTATGGGATCAGATGGTTTAAGTCCATATAAAGAAAGCTACCCTAGTAAAAGTGAAA
Source organism: Ascaphus truei (assembly GCF_040206685.1). Lineage (NCBI taxonomy): Eukaryota > Metazoa > Chordata > Amphibia > Anura > Ascaphidae > Ascaphus > Ascaphus truei. Next base: position 200,300,013 of record NC_134483.1, on the reverse strand, counting down.
CATTATCATGTCCATATGGCCTATTTCCACTTTCTTTGAAGCAATCCAGGGTCATTCACAGGTTATCAGGCAAGATAACTCGAGGGGTTAGACAAGGCAATGTCCAGAACAGATGTGTGCATCCATGTAGAAGACTAATTAATTGAAGAATTATCGAGTATTTCTTTAAAAAAAAAAACAACACTTTTCATCTTTTATACATACTAAAACACAAAAAAACAAAACAATGTTGTATTCAATTTTACAGCAAAAGGGTTTACATGCTCATACTGTATTTTACTTCAGTGAAATGTGTTTTTCACCTGTATTTTCCCTTTGAATCTTGCTGGCAAACTACACATCTAACTGAAATACCAAGTGATAACAGACATCTAACAGCTCAAGGAGATGCTAGTAGCACAGAGCAATACAAAGGAGATTATAGGTGGCACACCACTGTTTTAAAGAATTTTTTTTCAAGGAGTTTACATTTGGTGCTCACCTTCCGTTGATCCTGGCGTCCCAAAGCTGGATCCAAAGTAATACAGTAGCAAGATACTGTAGGAGAAAGGAAGAGGCACACAAATGGTAGTGGAATCAAATGATTTCAAATGTATTGATGCATCAGAGCTAACAATAGTAACGTTTCAGGACAAGCAGTCACTTCCTCAGACCAAACACCTGTTCGGTCTGAGGAAGGGACTGCTTGTCCTGAAACATTACTATTGTTAGCTCTGATGCATCAATACATTTGAAATCATTTGATTCCACTACTATTTGTGTGCCTCTTCCTTTCTCCTATCTTAGTAGCACAGAGCTAATATATATCCTCCACCTGCCCGAGCCCTATGAAGACTTACCTATTGACTTACCTCTTGGGAGGAACCCGGGGCTGTAGGTGTTGTAGGAGCGCTCTCATGCTTCAGTGTTTGTCGATGTTGGCTTACTTCTTTACCGTGTAACCGTGATGCAGCGCCACAGCATCCGTTTGCATATCTCTGATCTGGTAAATCGAATAGAAGAAAATATAAAAAAGAATGTAGAATCGTAATCCCAGAAATATTTAGAAACTCGCCATATACAGAAAAATCTAAACGTTCACTTTAATGAATAATATTAAAATACAAAAAAAACTAAAAAATACAGATAAAGAATCCTCCAGCGTTTTTTTTACCAGGTGAATCTTTTTCAAGGAGTAACAACATTTGGAGAAGGGTTGCTTAATATACCTTCTCCCCAAACATGACACCATGAAAATAAAAAACAGCTGAAAATAATCGTTATATATTAATTAACAAGTGATATAACTCGTCACTAGCACATATTAACCATGTTAACATACTCTCTTGCTTCGAAAGAATTCTAAAAAGTGTATTAAGTACTTAATTCCACTTGAATCTATGATCACTGTCATATTCATAATTTGTGTAATGATCACTATTGTGAAACATGCATCTGTGATTAGCCAGGATATGTAGTATTAGGAAAACCTGCCCTGCATAGGAGCTTGTTCTGATTGCAGCATTGCAAGTGTTCATAAGGTTTGAGACACTGGAAAAAATTAAACTCCCAGAGGTATTGCGATTGTAAGTCTTTATTTGTATAGCGCCATTAATGTACAGCGCTTTACAGTAGTAATACATGTGGTAATCAAATAAATAACAGATAATATAAATAACAGATCATGGAAATAAGTGCTTTAGACATAAAAGTAACATTAAGGAAGAGGAGTCCCTGCCCCGAGGAGCTTACAGTCTAATTGGTAGGTAGGGAGAACGTACAGAGACAGTAGGAGGGAGTTCTGGTAAGTGCGTCTGTAGGGGGCCAAGCTTTATGTATCATGTGTTCAGAATATCCACAGTGCTATTCATATGCTTCTTTAAGCAAGTGTGTCTTAAGGTGGTTCTTAAAGGTGGATAGAGAGGGTGCTAGTCGGGTACTGAAGTAAAGGGCATTCCAGAGGTGTGGGGCAGTCAGTGAAAAAGGTTTAAGGCAGGAGAGGGCTTTAGATACAAAGGGGGTAGAAAGAAGACATCTTGAGCAGAATGCAAGAGTCGGGATGTGCATAGCGAGAAATTAGGGCTGAGATGTAATGAGGGGCAGAAGAGTGTAAAGCTTTAAAAGTGTGGAGAAGAATGGAGTGTGAAATGCGGGATTTGATCAGAATGTAGGATAGGGATTTCATGAGGGGAGATGCTGAGACAGATCTAGGAAAGAGTAGAGTGATTCTGGCAGCGCATTTAGGATAGATTGTAGGGGAGACAGGTGATAGGCAGGAAGGCCGGACAGCAGGAGGTTACAGTAGTCAAGACGGGAGAGAATGAGGGCCTGTGTCAGAGTTTTAGCAGTCGAGCAACAGAGGAAAGGGCGTATCTTTGTTATATTGCGGAGGAAAAAGTGACAAGTTTTAGAAATGTGTTGAATGTGAGGGGCGAATGTGAGAGAGGAGTCGAGTGTGACCCACAGGCAGCGTGCTTGGGCTACTGGGTGAATGATCGTAGTTCCAACAGTAATGTGTATGCAGGACTCTCCCATTTCCTGGTTATGCCCTATTGAAAGATCAGGAAGTACAGTGTTCCTTGCTTTCCATCTTCAGTCCTCACTACTGTTCACGTCTCTGTTCCTGACAGCTAAGTATTCGGCCTTTTCTCCTAGGGTATTATCTCAGATCTATACTTTGCCTTGCCTAACCACTCTAGCTATCTTGCCTGAAAACCTGTGAATGACCCTGGATTGCTTTTGAATCTGCTCTGTCTAATATAGGGATGCACAAAGTTTTCCATTTCCGCCCCCCTGCCTGCTCCGCTTCCCTGCTCGTACCCCCCCCCCCTTCTAGGCTCCAGCATCAAATGACACCGCGGGGTCATGTGATGTCACTTTGACATGGCAACGACGCAGCATCATGATGTTGTGGCGTCATGCATTGTTGCGACGTCACGTGTCATGTTGTCATGGCAACGCAGTGCCCTGTAGCATCAAGTTGGCATGACAACTTATTGCCATGTGACAGCACTTTGGCATGACAATGCGATGCATGTGGCATCGCGGTGCCATAACAATGAGATGTCACAGAAGGAGATGCTACCATGCAAGGTAAGAAACACATAGAGGCCGCACACTCTCCCCCAGCAACCAGTTAAGTTGTTGTGGAGAAACTGAATTGTTGTGGCAATCAGTTTAATTGTTGTGGAAACACTTACAGGGGTGCGAGGCCTCTGCATGAGCGGTAGTCATATACAGTGGAGATATTTTGTCATTTCTTTGTCTCGTTTGCAACTTACGCATAATTCTGAAATGCAGAGCCAGCTACCAAGCAGAAGCAGGTGAGTCCAATGGCGGAATAACCCAAGACTTGTTCATTCCTACTCAGTGACACCTCTGATGGCTGCATAAAAAGAACTGATAGAATTCATGAACTATGGACTTATGCAACTCTAATTTTTGTATGTTTTCATAATTTAGTTCTTTAAAACTCAAAGTAAGAAACAGCATCTTTTCTGGAGATATTGTTTTTTATAAAAAAATTATTAACACTGCCTTTAACCATTAAGAAGCATAGTATAGTTTATTAAATAAAAAATACACAATGCATCTGTTGATGTATTTCAGACATGAATATGTTCAATCATATAAATCTTTCTTTGACACATGTAATGAAAGGGTTAAGTTCTACAATCATGTGGGTACCATTTAAGGCAGGTAATCGGGTCCGCACTCACATTATGAGTATGCAAATGAGGAAAATTTTCCTAGCCAATATTCTATATATTCCTTCTCATATTTAATGAGCAGTTATGGTTGTTGAGGAGTAATCAACTCAGGTGGCAAATCCCAGGAGGAGATATCCCAGTTATGGAAGAGAGGACACAATAATAGTGCAGGTTGCTTTATAGACAAAAATTAATATAAAATAGTAGCACTTACAAACATAGGTGATATACATGACCCTGGGTCATACAGTGAGCGAAAGTCCAACAATTCCTATTCAATAGGAGGAACCACGTGGCGACTGTCCACTGCTACTCCCTGGGTCCAAGGACTCAATCCAGAATGGGCAATCACTCACAGGTACCAAGGTCCAGCACACCACCCACGTCCGCATAGCCGTGTTTCGTTCTTGCGAATGTCTTCAAGGGGCATTTAAGACCTGCACCTTTTTCCTTGTAGGACATTTCTTGAAATATCGCACTGATAATCAGGGTCTGGATGTGAGTAACAACAACTTTTTGAAGGTCTTAAATATCGTAACGTTATTCCCATGTGCTAACATGAACGATCGGAGGTCTGAAGATCTCCGTTGTTAGGTAATCGTCTCATTACCGTATGATTTGCATATGAGTACGCAATACATCTGGTAAAATTTAGTGATCTGCTATTTTTCAGGTGAATGCGAGGATACGCATTACATTGCGATAACGTAATGATAAAAAAAATGAGCAGACCTCGAAAGGTCTACCCCTTTATTTATTTCTCCAAATACACTTTATCTAATAATGTAAAACAAATATAATCACTGCGCTTCTCCATGTAAAGAGCATGCAGCTAGTGAAGGAAATGGCCATACAAATGTGCAAAACAGAAAGTGAATCCCTGCGCTTCTCCCATAGGGATAGCAATCAATGGGGAATATATATATATGTATGGTGTAAATATCTTTAAGAAAAAAGGAGACTTTTGGTATACATCCTATGCATTTAGCGTAGGGACCTGCTAAAGAGACTTACCTTGACGTGGTTAGCAGGCTTGGCATTATTTGATCAAAGGATGTATATCAAAAGTCTCCTTTTTTCTTATAGATATTTACACCATACATATATATATATTCCCCATTGATTGCTATCCCTATGGGAGAAGCGCAGGGATTCACTTTCTGTTTTACACTTTATCTAATAACATGATACTACCATGATACTACCATCAGAGCGTGGGAACTCCATCCCTACTCTGATTGGCTGTAGTACGTCACATCCTTTTTCCCCCCAAGACTCTGTCACATGGTATACTAGAGCCAATCAGAGTAGGGATGGAGTTCCCACGCTCTGATCGGCTACCATACCATGTGAGGGCGGCCATGTGTCTTTTCATGATTTCATCTTAAAGGCAATTGAAGCAAAGCCATTCTGATTGGCTGTGCTTTCATTGCCTTTAAGTGACGTCATCATTTTTATTTTTATCGGCCAAAACACATGGTTTTCACGGCCCAATCAGGGCCGTGGGAACCATATGACGAAAATGTGACGTCATAGGCCTTTAAAAGCCTATGTCGTCTCATTTTGAAGCCAGACGCCGCGGAGGAAGGACCTCCAGACAAGAAAGAAGACCAGGGCGTGGCTGAAGATGGAAAGAAGACCCCGCCCCGCCCGGAAGAAGATAGAAGAAAGAAGAATACAGATGAAGATGGATTACAAATAGAAGACCCGTGGATTGATTTGGATTTTTAGTTTAATGTTTATTTTTTTGTATGGTTTATTATTTTATGGGATCCTGTTCGTGGATTGGTTCGTGAGTAAGCTGCGCAACGGGAGTCGGTGGGGGCAAGTAATGGTAAGTGAACTAAAGAAATGTATTTTATTTAACTTGTTAATTTTTTTAAAAGCTTTTTTAACATGTGTATTTTTTTTTTGTGGTATATCAAATCTTGCCACTGTATGTATGTATGTATATCTGTCTAGAGAGATATATACATACAGGGTAAGAAATGATGTTGTTTTAAAAGCTTTATTTCATGTGTTTTAAATTAATTTGTCTATGCTACTATGCTTTATTGTGAGTTTAAAGTATTTTAAAATTAGATAGATGTAATTGTTGATATTGTATTGTGTGTTTGAGGGAGGTCATGGCTAGCCTTGGTTTTAAAGTTTGTATTCCGGTTGGTACTTATATTTTTTTCACATGCTGAATTGTTCTGCTCGAGGCGTGAATTAGTTAATTGTTTCATTGTTCGGGATGGACTGTCAATTGTTTAGGGATGTAAATAATGATTGCTAATTGATTTTTGTTTACTTGATTGGTTAAAATAGTTGACTTGTTTGGAGTACAGTATTTGTATTTAGCTTGCAATGATATTGTTAACATTCATTTGCAGAATGTATATGGTGCATAGATTTTATGCATCATTTATACAATGTAAATGCAATGTATTGATTGGAATGTGAGGTGTTTCATTGGCATTTGATGATTTAGATTGTAAGATCAGTTAGGATTATTAAAGGAAATTCATTGTAATGTAGTGTGTCTGTATGGAGAAGTGTTATTTGTAGGAGAGTATGGTTTTGATAACCCTTCTACATTTATTTGTTTATTGGTTCATCATGTGTGTGTATATACTGTATATATATATATATATATATATATATACAGTATATATATATATATATATATATATATATATATATATATATATATAATATATATATATATATATATATATATATATATTATACTGTATATATATATATATATATATATATATATATATATATATATATATATATATATATATACTGTGTATATATATATATATATATATATATATATATATATATATATATATATATATATATATATATATATATATATATATATATATATGTATATATACTGTATATATGTATATATATATATACAGTATATACACACACATGATGAACCAATATACAAATAAATATATAATATGCAAATATAGCTGTATGCTCATCTGCATGTCTTAGGCAGGTCTGCATCCCCGCCTTTCCCCATTATCACCCAGCATACAGCACTTCCACTGCAGCAAGGGATTCTGGGAAATGACATGCAAATGAGCACACAGTGTCACTTTTTGCCTCAATAACCATTTTTAACATGGTTCCCTATAGGCTTAAGCTTGCTGCATGGTCACAGCTTTGAGCACAGCCAGGGTTAAGGTGCATACCCAGAAAACCACCCACAGACAGCTGTTTCGACCTTGATGGGTCTCATCAGTGTGGGGTTGATTTTACTGGGAATGCAAGAGAGGCTATGGGATAGGCTAAACCATAATACTGAGTTAAGTTATTGTGAGTATTTTCTGGGTATGCACCTTAACCCTGGCTGTGCTCAAAGCTGTGACCATGCAGCAAGCTTAAGCCTATAGGGAACCATGTTAAAAATGGTTATTGAGGGAGGCGCATGCGCGATGGCAGAGAGTATGGATGCATGATTCCAGTGCTCCATGCCCCGCTCGTAATATAAAGAAATAAAATACCTTTACTCCATACTGAATTGCTAGAATTTAACTCCTATAACTCTACTAAACTACCAGGATGTCAAAACGGGCAGCCAAAACGCCGAAATCAAAGGGGCTCCCGCTATATTTTAACAGCACAAGGAGCAGCGCGGCGGAGGCCATAATGGCGCCGAGTTCAAATCAGGGCTCTGATTCGGAACGGGAGGGAGAGAAGGAGGACGGCGAGAACGCTGAAGACAGGCCAGTTAGGCTTGGTGATTTTAATCGCTTGTATACCGACCTCAAAACCCTTTTGCAAGCAGAAATTAAAGAGCAGGGGAGGGAAATCAGTAGCCTGGGAGAGCGCACAGGTCGAGTTGAGACCCAACTGGACATTGTTACCACCGCAACCAAACGCAACGCAAAAAAAACAACAGAGATGCAGATCCAAATTAATGACCTGAAAGAGAAGCAGGAAGACGCAGAAAATCGGGAGCGTCGCAATAATATAAGGATACGGGGGGTCCCCGAAGATGCGGGGGATTGCGAGGAATTCGTCCTGAGATGGATGGGGGAATTGCTGCCGGATACCCCCAGGGAAAGACTGGAGATGGATCGCTGCCATAGAGCCCTGAGAACGAGGCCTACACAGTCAGACCAACCGCGGGATATCATAGCGCGGTTGCACTTCTACAAGACCAGGGAGGCCATCCTCCACAAGACCCGAGCTACCCCTACAGTAGAATTCAAAGGAGCAAAATTGCTCATCTTCCAGGACTTATCCCCCCTAACCCTGCTGCAACGCAGGGCCCTGCTCCCAATTACAAAAGTGCTGAGGGACAACAACGTCCGATACCGTTGGACTTTCCCTTTTGGATTGTCCGTCAGCAAAAATGGACGGGCCTTTCACATGAAGGAGATTGGGGAGGGAGAGGCGTTCCTCCAGAAATTAGGCCTCAAGGGGACCCCGCCAGCGCCGGTGGAAGAGGAGGAGATACCGGGCCCCAGCTGGGCAACAGCGGGACAATCGCCCCGGTCTCCACGGAATAAAAGATGAGGTGCAACAAGGCAAAGTCTCTCTAAATAATCCTCAGTGTTTGGGTATTAAGTTTCCCAGTTATTAGTTTTAAGTTCCCTGTTACACCGCTACGGACTTAAGCCCGATTACACTACAGCAAGATCGAGCTTGATTTAAGGTTCCCGCTGGAGGGGCAAAAATCCTCGTTTACCCACCTGTAAAAGACGTTGTACTCACCTGGACGAGGGAAACAGGAGGCCCAAAGATGGAGGCACCCACGAGGCGAGAGAAAAATCCAGCATGGAACGCAGGAGCAGGAAATCACCATCAACCTGGAGGAGAGCGCGAACACAGCTGTCCAGGACGAACGACGCTCCCAAAATGGCGGCGGCCGGATGTCCGGGCGCCAGTAGAGGAAGTGCGCGGGCGGCCATCTTGGAGGAGGCAGAAAGAACCTAAGGACGTCATGAGGCGGCGACGAGCGTCACGCGGGCGACCCGGACTGGCGGTAATTTCAATTTTCGCCGGTCCCAAGCGCCGCAACTGCAGGGGCAGCAGCAGCCGCAAGCGACACACCGCCGGAGCGAAGAAGGCCCAGTGGACATACCCCGGGAGGGTACCCAGGGGTAGAAGGCCTAAGAGGGGGGGAAAGGAGTTCCACACAGGGCTATAAGAGAGGGAAGTTAAGATCAGCGGCGGAAGGCAGGACAGAATAAGGGTAAAGTAGGTGCAGCATATAAGAAGGTGGATATAGCCCGGGGGAGGTAGAGAGGGCGGAAGAGGTAAGGGAGTAAGCGGGATGGGGCAAGAGGAAGGCATAAGGGAAGTGATGGGAATAGGAAGGAGACAAGTGGAGTAGCATTAGGGAGGAGGGACGGGAGGGAGGAAGGTAAGAACAAGTGGTTTTATCAGAGGGAAGAAGGTAGAGGAAGTATTTAGAGGGTAATAGCAAGTAAAGGAGGCCGGGGTAGGTAATGAAAAGGATTAGAGGGGAATGAGACACAGGGAAAAGGAAAAGGTCGGAAGAGAGCTCATCAGGGAATGGAGTCTGAAGAGAAACTAGAAGGGAGAGATAGTACACCAAAGAGTGTTCTCTAAGAGAGGTGGAAGATAAGGAGGCCACCCGTCCAGTTAGGGAAATAAAGGGCAAGGACGCAAGCGGTAGCACTTAATACTGGGGTTAGCAATAAACCCAGGAGTTATAAGTAATATAGGTATTGTGCAAGTTTTTGGTTTAGGAGCGGGGCGGGAGCTGAGGGATCTCAGCCTGCTCTGCGGTCCGCATGGGCCAGGGGCTGGGAAGGGGTTATCCCAGCGAAGTCCTTTGGGAGGGAGGGGGTTCACGAGGTGAGGTAACACCGGAGAGGGACCAGTGGCAGGTGCCCAGCCCCCAAAGGCAATGGAATCTGAGCCAAGTTGGCAGGGCCACAGCTCGGAGGACACTAATTGTTTTTTGTTCTATGTGTGTCATTCCCCATGTTTCCCTATTGTTTCCCCCCAACCCACAGGACCCACCATCCAAAGATCATCGTGAGTGCTACAGGTCGGAGACGGCTCTTCCTCAGTCTCGGTTCCTGGCGAAACACACACCTCCACCGCCCCCTGCTGCAGGTTCAGTCCAAGTCAAGGATGAGTAACGATCTGATCTTTATTTCCCATAATGTCAAGGGATTCAACAACCCAATAAAGCGCAGAATTGCCTTCAGGGACTATGTTCGCAAAAAAGCGGATATAGTGTTTGTCCAGGAGACACACTTCTCCAAAACGAATCACCCCAACTACCTGGACAGGCACTATAGGACAGTGTTTATGTCCTCTGCGAAAGTTAAGAAAAGAGGAGTGGCGATACTAATCCACCGCAGAGTGCCCTTCCAGGTAGTTAAATCATATAAAGATTTGGATGGACGCTATGTTATCGTCACGGGCACAATTAACAACCAAGAGGTCACTTTAAGCTCAATCTATGCCCCCTGCGAACAGACACCGCAATTCTTCACATCATTTTTTGATAAACTACACAAGGTGGCAATAGGTTGTATATTCCTGGCAGGAGACATGAACCGCACCCTAGACCCAGACTTGGACAGATGCACGGGGACTAACTTACCACAGAAACAAGACGTACTAACTATACATCAAGGGCTCCGTGATTGCCAGTTAATTGACATTTGGAGGGAACATCATCCCTCGGAAAGAGCATACACTTTCTACTCACAACCCCATATCAGATACAGTAGGATAGATTACTTCCTGGTCTCTAACAAAGCGGTCTCCATGGTCTCCCATTCTGGAATCCATGATATTTCATGGTCGGACCACGCACCAATTGAGCTGCGATGTGCTCTGCGGCTGCTGGACAGACCGGGGGCGAACTGGAAATTAAACGAGCTGCTGTTAAAAAATCCAACATCGGAGCGGGCGATAGTAGATAAAATTAAGGAATATTTCGAAATCAATACGGGGAGCGTATCTTCCCACTCTACTCTATGGGAGGCCCATAAGGCAACCATGAGGGGACTTCTAATGAATTTAGCAGCACAAACCAAAAGAGCTAAGGAGTCCCAGGTAAAAGATCTGCGGGAGAAACTAGCACACTTTTCCGCACTTCATAGTCTTAATAAACAGGGCGCTACCCTAAAGGAACTCTCTGACATAAAAACTAGACTCAATTTGTTGCTAAACTCCAGAGCCGAGAGGGAGTTGGCATGGTCCAAGCGTAAGTTCTACGACAAAGCTAACAAGCCAGATACCTTACTTGCCAATAAATTACGTAACAAACTCCCTAATTATAGTATTTCCTCAATCCGCACCAAGGGGGGGGACCTTACCTCCGACCCTAGAAGAATCGTAGCGGAATTTAAAAATTTCTATGAAGTTCTCTATGACGGAGATAAGGTCAGCCACACACAGAAAATAGGAGGAAAAACCCATAAGTTCCTAGAAGAGGCACGTCTTCCCAAATTGAGCAGGGCAGAGAGGGAGGCATTACAGGTCGACTTTACATTCGAAGAATTATCAGAGGTTATAAAGGCCCTTAAACCAGCCAAAGCTCCGGGACCAGATGGTTTTTCAAATTTATATTACAAAAAAATCCTGAAAATACTTGCGCCACAGCTTCTAAAATTATTTAACGAAATTTTAGCGGGGGGCTCCTTTCCATCCCAGATGCTCCAGGCATCAATCTCCCTGATCCACAAACCAGGCAAGGACCCGGTAGACTGTAAGAGCTATCGGCCCATATCCCTGATTAATTCCGATGTGAAAATATTTTCTAAACTACTAGCTAACAGGGTGGGCATTGTCCTGCCAGGGCTAATCCACCCGGATCAGGTGGGATTTATTGGAGGAAGGCAGGCGGCAGACAACACAAGACGGATCATAGATTTGATCGATCTGGCCAATAAAAAGAATATCCCGTCTATGCTGTTGAGTCTGGATGCTGAGAAGACCTTCGATAGGATCGATTGGTCCTATCTGAGGGCAGTACTAGGAGCATTCGGTTTCGAGGGACGCCTCCTAGAAACCATCTTAGCCCTGTATAAAGGCCCCACAGCTAGGGTGCGCCACCAGGGCTTCCCATCGGAGCAATTTAACATCTGTAGCGGGACGCGACAGGGGTGCCCCCTGTCCCCTCTGCTGTTTGTATTATGTATAGAACCCCTGGCGGCTCATATTTGCCTAAGCCCAGATATAACAGGGATAGACGTAGGGGCATTATACGCTGATGATGTGATCCTGACCCTGTCGAGGCCGCTCACTTCCCTGCCCAATGTCTTTGAGATTCTGGGTGCGTTCAGCCTCATCTCCGGGTTCAAAATTAACCAGACAAAATCTGAAGCCCTAAATATTAGTCTCCCACGTCCAATGGAGAAACTAATCGAACTAAATTTCAATTTTAAATGGCAGGCCTCCTCTATCAAATACTTAGGTATCCAAATTACTAAGACATACGACTCATTATACAAAGCAAACTATCCCAAATTATTCCAAGCTCTAAGAGAGGATCTGCGAGTGTGGGCGGGGTTTGGAATTTCTTGGTTTGGACGAATTCATAGCATTAAGATTAATCTCCTGCCAAGGGTGCTTTACCTGTTCCAGGCCCTGCCAATACCATTGGTGCGGGCAGACATCCTCGCATTACAGTCAAAGATCATGAAATTCATTTGGCACAAGAAGAGTTCACGAATTGCTAAGAGCATACTGACTAGACCCACGAGTAGAGGAGGACTAGCGGTACCTTGCTTTTTGGCATATTACAAAGCAGCAAGATTGGGTCAGATTGTCCAGTGGCACCTTGACCCGTCCCTGCGGAGATGGGTGGCGCTGGAGAAAACCTGTTGTGCTCCAGTTGAGTTGCAAAACTTAATTTGGCTGCCAAAACGGTGCGATAACACAGCGGAGATGCTGTTACGGACCATGGTGAACTCTCTGGCGGTGTGGAGGAGTTCCAAATTTAAACATAAGTTAACGACGAAACACTCCTTAATGACCCCGCTCTTCGATAACCCAGATTTCACCCCGGGGATGGCCGGTGAGCGGCACTTCAAAATTTGGTTACAGTCGGGATATAAGCGGTTAATAAATCTGGAGGGGCCCAAGTATATTAAAACATTTGAACACATTAAATCAGAAAAGGGACTCCCAAACACTGAATTATTCCGCTACCTCCAGATAAGAGCATTCTATAACAAATTTCCAATTAGACCAGCTAGGACCAATTTTGAGCAGCTGTGTTCCAGAGCAACGGACACACGGGGACTTACCTCTAGATTATACCAGGAAGTGATCTGTCTAGTTAGACCAGACGCTGACAAACTGAACTACATGACTAGATGGGAGACAGATATAGGGGAGACTTTAGAGGACAAAGACTGGGAGTGGATTTTACAGGCGGCGGCCAAAAGCTCCATCTGCTAAACGTTAAAAGAGAACGCATATAAAGTCATGATGCGCTGGTATCACACCCCATTACGTCTGTCTAAATTCGTCGGCGGGTATTCCCCGCTCTGCCCAAAACAGTGCGGGGAATCAGCAGACCTAGTCCACATGCTGTGGTCCTGCCCGAAGGTACTCCCGATTTGGGAGAGCATAAGAGCTTGGGCACAAAGTATCCTTGATTTAGAGGTTCCCCTGGACCCGTGGCTGTTCTTACTGGGCAGGCGGGCCCGGGGGCTGCCAAAATCGGCACACAAATTGGTGGCACATATGGCCACAGCCACTAGGTGCGAGATCGCAGCAGTGTGGATACAGCAAGATCTACCAGTCATCCCCAAAATCCGAAACAGATTATGGCAAGTTTGCCAGATGGAACAGTTGACTAGCTGGGTCAACGACTCTGGTCGAAATTTCTCAAAAGTGTGGGAGCCATGGCTTACCCAATCCGACATCCCCGAGGTAGATGCCAGCACAATTTTGCAATAATAAATACAAGTGCGTTCTCTGGTGACGGAGCGGAACATACTATAACATAGGCACGTGACAGGTAGGATCCCCTCGACTATTAAAACCAGAACCAAGAGGAGGAGTCGTCAGGTGTCTCAAAGAAGGGCGCAGCACGGACCGAAAGCAGATCTTCCACCACCGAAGAACACGGTGGCAGTCCATTCCCTCCCCCCCTTTCCCCCCCTCCTTCTCCCTCCTTGTTGTTTTTTCCCTCTGTTGTCCAGTCTTTGGTCAGGTGAGTCAGGTTTGTCTAGTCTTGTGAGTGCATGTTGTAAGTCCCTTGTTGCTTTTGAGTGATTTTACCCTTGATTGTGAGAGTGAAAAGGGTAAACCTCGGGGGGTTTCAAATTGTTTTACTATGGGATGTGGCATAATGTACCTGTTGTGAAACCCAATAAAAATCTTGAAGTTAAAAAAAAAAAATGGTTATTGAGGCAAAAAGTGACACTGTGTGCTCATTTGCATGTCATTTCCCAGAATCCCTTGCTGCAGTGGAAGTGCTGTATGCTGGGTGATAATGGGGAAAGGCGGGGATGCAGACCTGCCTAAGACATGCAGATGAGCATACAGCTATATTTGCATATTATATATTTATATATTGGTTCATCATGTGTGTGTATATACTGTATATATATAAAATCAACCCCACACTGATGAAGACCCATCAAGGTCGAAACAGCTGTCTGTGGGTGGTTTTCTGGGTATGCACCTTAACCCTGGCTGTGCTCAAAGCTGTGACCATGCAGCAAGCTTAAGCCTATAGGGAACCATGTTAAAAATGGTTATTGAGGCAAAAAGTGACACTGTGTGCTCATTTGCATGTCATTTCCCAGAATCCCTTGCTGCAGTAGAAGTGCTGTATGCTGGGTGATAATGGGGAAAGGCGGGGATGCAGACCTGCCTAAGACATGCAGATGAGCATACAGCTATATTTGCATATTTGCTTTCCTGTGGAGGGTTTTTGTCACTTTTTTTACTCACCATAACTTAACTCAGTATTATATGTGTGTGTGTGTGTGTGTGTGTGTGTGTGTGTGTGTGTGTGTGTGTGTGTGTGTGTGTGTGTGTGTGTGTGTGTGTGTGTGTGTGTGTGTGTGTGTGTGTGTGTGTGTGTGTGTGTGTGTGTGTGTGTGTGTGTGTGTGTGTGTGTGTGTATATATGTATATATATATATATGTATATATATATATATATATATATATATATATGTATATATGTATATATATATATATATATATATATATATGGATTGTTGTTATATATATATATATACTGTATATATATATATATATATATATATATATATATATATATATATATATATATATATATATATATATATATATATTATATAGTTATACGTTACCGTTCCAAGGATTGGTAAACAAGAGACAGCACTCAAAGTTGAAAATCAAAGTGTATTAGTGAAAGCAAAAATACATCCATAAACCCAACGTTTCGGTCCTACAGAATGGGACCTTCCTCAGGAAGGTCCCATTCTGTAGGACCGAAACGTTGGGTTTCTGGATGTATTTTTGCTTTCACTAATACACTTTGATTTTCAACTTTGAGTGCTGTCTCTTGTTTACCAATCCTTGGAACGGTAACGTATAACTACATTCTCTATATGGGACGTGCACCTGTGGCTTACCAGCACCTATTGGAGTGCCAACTGCCTTATCTGACTATATATATATATATATATATACTGTATATATATATATTTATTTAAATTCATGTATTTATTTATTTATTTAGATTTATTTATTAATTGTGGGGCTGCTGTGCGTGAATTTTTTTTATTGTGGGTAGCGGGGGTGGGTGAAGGGGGTGTTTGGCCCTTGGTGTGAGTTTAGGACTTGCGGGGGGGTTGCGGGTGCACTTAACCCCTTCACGACCGTAGCAGTTAATACCGCTACGGTCGTGAAGGGGTTAAGTGCACCCGCTACCCCGCCGCAAGCCCTAAACAACCACCGTTGGGGCTAATACCCCCTTCACCCACCCCCACTACCCACAATAAAAAAAATTCACACACAGCAGCAGCACAATTAATAAATAAATCTAAATAAATAAATAAATACATGAATAGAAATAAATACATTTAAAATACATTTTTATTCATAGTGTAGATGTGCAGGGGGTCTCCGGAGCTGAACCGCTTTGGTTTTAGGTCTGGGGACCCCTGCTCCCCGAGATATAGGCCTCTTTAGGGGGTGCCGGTATCCCTCTGCTTGGTTTACAGGCCGCAGTCACGTGATCGGGACCTTTAAATGCAGAGGGATACCGGCACCTCATAAAGGGGGCTGTATCTCGGGGAGCAGGGGGTCCCCGGAACTGAAACCAACGCGGTTCAGCTCCGGAGACCCCCTGCACATCTACACTATGAATAATGTTATGAGCCTGAGGAAGCCGTCCAATCGGCGAAACGCGTTGCTCGAAACCTGTTCCTGTTTTGTCCCACGGAGGCTTCCGTAGAAACTCTCTTCAGCAGCATCTGCAGCCGGGCAGATTAGTTCCAGCTATCTGCACCCCGGACGCGGGGCCGGAGCGGGTTACTGAGAGACTGAATCACACGGAGGAGCCAGGGGATTTTATTTGATGTGAGTGTGTTAATATTGTTATTGTTTTTATACACAATAAATATCTCTTTTTGCCTACTGCCAAGACTGTGCCTCACTTATCCCCACACCGCTGAATCGGAGAGTAACATTGCTGAACACAAACAAGAGAGGAGTACAGATCAGCTATAGCCCTGCATGGGAGAAACCTGATGCAATTAACCAGGAATCACCCTGGACAGACTGACTCCACCTTAAAGACATCTGCCCTGCACCCTTACTCACACTGGGCCGTGTGAGTATTTACATTAGTATATAGACACCCTTGAAGATCCCCCCAGCACCCATTTGTGGAGAGGTCAATATTCAGTCATAAAGATACCTATTTTGGATTGTACTTACACACGGCCGTGTAAGTATCTATAGTATTTTACTGTATACTATTATCTTTTAGTTCCTGTCCCAATCCCACCACATTGGGTTTATTCTATGCATGTTTTTTCGTCGTTTATGGATGTATATCTATTGATCCCTCGCTCCCCCTACTCCATTTGTTCTCACGTTTGTATAAGGGCTTCGGACTATCCCTTCTAGGGGTTGAAGCAGAAGGGACCATAGGAACAACTCTGCAAGAAAAGAGAGTAACCATATTTATTGGTGTCATCACTATCTGTTACTAAAGGTAAGCGCCTGGTCTCCCCCATTTACACACTATGAATAAAAATGTATTTTAAATGTATTTATTTATATTCATGTATTTATTTTTGATTTATATTTATTTATTTATTGTGCTGCTGCTGTGTGTGAATTTTTTTTATTGTGGGTAGTGGGTGTGGGTGTGGTTTTTTACACGGGATCCCCCTCCCCCTCCCCACATTTACATACAGTACACTGCACTCACAGAAACACAGGCAGGGAGATTTAACCTACACAATAGGGGGAGGGGGGCTTACACAGATTAGTCAAAGCAGGGAAGCTTAGCAGACACAATAGGTGGAGGTGGTTTTACATAGATTACAGTCAAGGCAGGGAAGTTTAACACAGACAATAGGGGGAGGGGGTCTTACACAGTTTACAGTCAAGGCAGGGAGGTTTAACACACACATTAAAAATATGTATTTAATGTATTTATTGTTTGTTCTGCCTTAACCCTTCATTGCCTTAGCGACTATCAGCTATGGTAATGAAGCAGCATTTCTGTATTTTTAATAATATTGTGCAGGAGCAGGGGGTCCCCTGAGCATTAATTTCTGGCTCAGGGAACCCCCTGCTCACTGTACAATATTATTAAAAATACAGAAATGCTGCTTCATTACCATAGCACATAGCCGCAAAGGAAAAGAACGATTCTTTATTGATGTGTGTGTTTTATTCATACTGTAGATGTGCAGAGGGTCTCCGGAGCAGAAACGTTTTGGTTTTAGGTCCGGGGACCCCCTGCTCCCCGAGATACAGGCCCCTTTAGGGGGTGCCGGTATCACTCTGCTTGGTTTACAGGCCGCGGTCACGTGATCGGGACCTTTAAATGCAGAGGGATACCGGCACCTCATAAAGGGGGCTTTATCTCGGGGAGCAGGGGGTCCCCGGACCTGAAACCAACGCGGTTCAGCTCCGGAGACCCCCTGCACATCTACACTATGAATAAAAATGTATTTTAAATGTATTTATTTATATTCATTTATTTATTTATTTATTTAGATTTATTTATTTATTTTTTGGGCGGCTGCTGTGTGTGAGTTTTTTTTATTGTGGGTAGTGGGGTTGGGTGAAGGGGGTATTAGCCCCAATGATGGTTATTTAGGGCTTGCGGGGGGTAGCGGTAGGGGTTAACCCCTTCATGACCGTAGCGGTATTAACTGCTACGGTCGTGAAGGGGTTAAGTGCACCCGCAACCCCCCCGCAAGTCCTAAACTCACACCAAGGGCCAAATACCCCCTTTACCCACCCCCGCTACCCACAATAAAGCGGGCACGGTGGGTTAACCCCTTCATTACCTTAGCGGCTATCAGCTATGGTAATGAAGCAGCATTTCTGTATTTTTAATAATATTGTGCAGGAGCAGGGGGTCCCCTGAGCATTAATTTCTGGCTCAGGGAACCCCCTGCTCACTGTACAATATTATTAAAATACAGAAATGCTGCTTCGTTACCATAGCACATAGCCGCTAAGGTAAGGAACGAGTGTTTATTTATATACTGTATGTGTTTTATTTATACTGTACATGTGCAGAGGGTCTCCGGAGCAGAAACGTTTTGGTTTTAGGTCCGGGGACCCCTTGCTTCCTTAGATACAGGCCCCTTTAGGGGGTGCCGGTATCCCTCTGCTTTGTTTACAGGCCGCGGTCACGTGATCGGGACCTTTAAATGCAGAGGGATACTGGCACCTCATAAAGGGGGCTGTATCTCGGGAAGCAGGGGGTCCCCGGACCTGAAACCAACGCAGTTCAGCTCCGGAGACCCCCTGCACATCTACACTATGAATAAAAATGTATTTTAAATAATTTTTAATGTGCCAATGTTTGCGCAGAGAGGGCAGCGGTTCTCTCTCTGCTGCAAACACATCTCGCTAGGGGACGGCCTATAGTATCATTGATGTGCATATGCAGTACTGTATGTGTATGTTAGAGGTTATAGGGGTTGTTGTTATACAGTATATACTGTATATATACAGTATATACTGCATTACAATTCATGAATTTCTCGGCTTCAAAGACAACAGCTCGAAACGCCACCATGTGTTTTTACACGGCATTGCAGTATTGCAGCCAGAGGGAATAAAATGCTTAAATCACGGGCGCGAAATAACGCAATACACCCCGGGAGAAAACGACACTAAACCGCACATCACCGGGATATTCCGAAATTCGCGGAGCTAGCCAAGTAAGAATAAAGTTAGTCGCTACTGTATAATGGTCACTTGTGATCCCGTGTCCAGTAGGGCCGATGCATAGATCCCTTCCACTAACACCTGCACGATGGCCGCGGGGCCTACTTGACTGTAAGCTTCCCTTGGGGATACGGCATCACCGGAGCCAGCGTCAGGCGGGGCCTTTGGGGTTCCAGGAGGGGGTTCTGAATCAGACTCGGCCGTTTGTACTCGACATACCATTTACCGGGCTGGGTTTCTTCTATCGGGAGGTTTTTCCTCTGGAGGGTCCTCCCTTTCAGGACAATTGTTGGAGAAGTGGCCCTTCTTCCCGCAGGTATAGCAACTTACATGGCGACGTTCCGGGCGAGCCTTGTACGCGGAAGAGGACCTCTAGGAAGCACGGCCTTCCCTGGCAGGCGACTGGTGAGTCACTTCCCCCTTCGGGGTGGAATATTTCTTACCCGTTGGGGCAGCGGGAACTGCGGAGTCACCCTTGATGGAAGCTTTGGTCTTTTTGGATTCATGGAAATGTCGCTGCACTTCATGTTCTCTGATGTACTCCATTAAGTCCACGTATTTGGGGGGTACTACAGCGATCGGTACGGCCCGCATCATTATAGCTATGTTGTGATCAGGCAACGACCCCTTGAGTAGCTGTTTGAGTCAGTATCGGTCCGCTTCAGCGGCGGAAATTATATTTTTGATCAGGAGGGTCCCCAGTGACAGCTGTAGATCACAAACGAAAGCAGATAAATCCTGTCCTTTTTGGCGAAGAGCTTTGAACTGAGCCATTAGCTCATCCTCGTCGTCTTTTCGGGTAAAGGACTGAACTAGCATTTCTACTAGTTACTGTGCAGTAACTTTTCCTTCCACGTCTCGGTGCATCCATACCAGCCAGGCGGCTGGGTCTCGGAGGCACTCGACCAGCCTCTGTCTTTTGCTGGCTTCGGAGCACGACCACTCTGCTATTGCTTGAAGCGTATGGTCCCTCCATGCCTCGATCCCTTCTTCTCCCGAATCCCGGCAGAATCCCAGAAAAGGCCTTGAGTTTCCGGTAGTTCTGTGCTTGGGCCGACATGGTTACAGCTTCTACTAGTCTGGAGGCTATCGTGTTCATGGAAAGATCTCCACTAAAGGTCTGACTACTGGTCCCAGTTCCTACGCTAGGCATGGTTGGGGGCCCGCCAGGTCGTCTATCAGGGGTAGGTGATGTGGTTTGGCTCCTCGCTCAGCTGGCAACACCTCCTAACCGCTCGGGGTGAAAGAGACCTTAGGGGGGTCTACCCTGTGAGGCGTACTGGTCACTCGCTGGCTCGTGTGTGGTCCAGTACTGGTGGACGCTTCTTCGGAAGCCTGGGTGTCAGGATAGATCATGAGGCAGTCCTCTGTGGAGGGCTCGGGTAGGTTTAATACCTGGGGAACAGTGTATAAGCATATGTCACGCATGGTGACCAGGAGATAGGTAACCCCCCGGCCGTCAGCATCCAGTTTATAGTCTACCACCCGGGCAGTGGTCAACCCCGGGCAATTTATTACTTGTGTGTGCACTGTGGATTAGTCCATATCATTTGCTACTCCCGTCACTGCAAGCGCGCGTCTTGGGGATACTTGATGCGCTAAGGCCCAGGCATGGACGTCCTGCTTTGACGGCACGGACATGATGGCGGTTTAAATCGGACAATTTGATACAAGTAATTAGGACAGGGCACCCCAGGTCTTTATCTCAGCAGCGCCTCCAAATATAACGGGTATTCCTCCCCACCCAATCGCATATATACAATGTGGGTGTGAAGAACATACAGTGTTACCAGGTGTGGTGCGTTACCTGTTGGCTCACAGGAGGGCTGAGCTTCCGCCACGGGGAACCTGGGGCAATTATATTAAGAGTAACCCTGTACTCGGTGCAGCGCCTCCCCCTGCGATGGTTCCTAGCAGAGCAGGAATGGTTCCTCGCAGGACATATATATTTAACCAGCACAACGTATGTAACCAATCAATGACTTTACTTGCGAGCATAAGAATGTACGTGCTTGTAACAACAACAGGTGTCCCTCCCTAGAGGAGACACTAACTACTGCGTCTCGCAGGACGCTAACACTCTTGCGCCACGGCGGACGCCAACACTTCACCAAATGATCCCACCCCGTGTCCAGTAACCCCACACAATGTCCCGCACTACTAAGTCATATAATTGTGTGTGTGACTGCGCTGCCACTATGTCTGGTAATAGGATTTGTTGGTGCACTTGATGTTACGGATTACCTGCCGAGCACTCCAGTGCTCGGGCCTGCAACTGGCTTCACAAAGGATCAGACGAGCTCCTACACGATATCCTGGATACTCCCGCGTGATGATCCGTCAGGGGCGCTCCCACCCTGAAGATAGTCCAGTTCTCTTTAATGAAAGAGACTTGAACCCAAGTCTCTCAGCAGGAAACGCAGTGTCCGCTGTTTCCCTAACTAACAAATAGCTAATGGGGCAGGGTCCCTAACCTAGGGCCTGTCCCTACAACACTCAGCTACTGTGACTCAGGGCTATCTGGGGCCTAGGGGACTGCTGGCCTAGTGCAGGGAGTCACTGAGAACTGCACCCTACCTCCTTCCCCTAGATGCTCCGGTCACCAACTGACAAAGGGCCTGCAAGCCCGTGAAAATGTATCAATCTCCTTGCAGGGAGATGCTGTAGCCCTATTGGCTCCCTGGGGTCATGTGGCTCTGCCCCTGTGCACCCTGGGGGTGGACTGCTCTTCCCTGCGCATGCGCAACCTCTCTGTGTCCTGCCGAGCTATCAAGCTCCTGCGCATGCGCAATAGTGCTAACAATGGCGACGCCCTGCTCCGCGAGCCGCCGGGACCCTCGCGACACGACCGCGGCCCTAGCAACGGCCCGATCGCATCCCTGGCAACCGTCCCGCTCGCATCCCCGGCAACCGGCCCGCTCGCGTCCCCGGCAACCCGGCCGCATCAACGGGGAGACATGCTGTAGTCGCGCCCGCCCCCGCACCGACACGGGACCTGGCTACACATATATACATAGTAAAGACATTCTAATGGCCCCTAACCCCTTAATCACCTTAGCGGTTACTAACCGCTATAGTCATTTAGGGGTTAACCAACCCTGCCCCGATACAAAGTCAGGAGGCCTAAGAACCCACCCCGGACTGACTATACCCACCCTGTACCCATTCAGTAGTATAGTGGTACATCATACCCATATAATAATAATAATAATAATATGGGCATGATAAGCCTCTATAGCACTCAATGGGCACCATAATCACAATACATTAATGCACCAGACACACAATAATAAAACATAACAAACTCCAAAAAAACACACTTCACTAAATAAAAACAGTAGCCAGCTAATCCAATTAATACAAGCAATAACAACATGAACAATGAATTAATTAAACCATTAGCCAATCAAAACAATTCATTTCTAAAACAACTCACATTTTTTTCTTTGAATCACGTAATTCAATTTTTTTCATGTATCACGTAAAATAAGAGCAACCGATTGAAAATCCATTGTTTGATCTTTAACAATCTGCACTTGGATCAAATGAGAGAGAATTTTGTACCAAATCCACAGACTGACTGTGGTGAAGGAAGGGGGGGAGGGAATCGGATTTGGTCTGACAAAATCCAGGAAAATCCGAGAAGGGGTTTCGCACCAGTACACCCATCTCTAATGATGATCCTTAACACCCCCACCATGACCAAAACCCTATGAATCATGTGATCGACTACCTGGACTTTACCCATCTTCCCTCACAACTGTGCTGTTGCTTGTTGCTTTTCTTTCTCCCTTTTTTGCCTTTTTGCCTTATGATAATGAGCATGTGCCCTATAAGTACATAGGTACCCAGATGAGTCCCCATTTCCCCCCACCTCACAATGGCACTGAACAAACAACAGTTGACTCTAAACTCATGGTCACCCTTTATGTGTAAGTATCTCCAAAATCTGGATTTTAGAGGAAGTGGTGGTAAGACTTCTGCGCTTATGAATTTAAATACGTATATAGCCTAGTGCCCATGGCTTTCTGTTTCCCGTACCTGGCATGTTAGTCCTGGTAAGTGCAGGCAGTGTCAGGGTTAAATCCCTTCACATGGCCAGGATATGAGTCCGTTGGCACACATATTGTTGCCATAGTCAGGTGCAATCTTGATAGCAGTTAGGAGCGTCATGCCTGGGGAAGGGGGGAATGAGTGTTAGGGGGTCACACATAGTATGGTGTGACAATGGGACCTCCTCTAACACCTGCCCAGTTTGGGGCAGGGTCGCTAACCCCTCGCTGGGTATATAAAAGGCTCCTATTTAGAGGAGACAATTCCAGGATGTAGCCTGCTCCCCAGTGAGTGAGGCAGTATCTGCCTTACCCCATCAGGGGGTAAGGGGGTGATGACTAGCCTCAAGGGCTTCAAGCCCTTTGGGGGCTTAGTCAGGGAATGACAGTGATGCATGATATGAGGGAAGATATTATATGAAGGTCGGTGTAAGAAGTACCTCTTTTGCAAGAGATGGAATCGGATCCTGACCCGCCAAATAAAAGGTGAACTGTTCCACTTCTCTGTGTCATTACAGGAAAAGGGGGTTCCTGTAGAGGATACTATCTGCCTCCGACAGCTACCCTACAGGATGGAAGCGCTGCACTGCTGAAGTGCCGATCTGTCCCGTTGTTATTCCCACTACCACCGCGGAGACTCAGGCTTCCTGGCCTACAGTAGGTGAGCTAACCTTCATCAGTACAAACGTAACAGGCAGATTTCCCGTAAGGGGGGTGGGGAGGGTGTTGCACATAGATGTACTAATAGCAGCTGCTGCTGCTGGCACAAGCATAATTCTTGATGTCCTCCACCTCCCCTGCTATTTCTGCTGCTTAACCAGTGTCGCCACAACTAACATATTGTTCATTGTCTTTACAACGATCACACTCCTTCAGCTCAACAGTTTTCTTTTGTGTAATGCTGTTCCTGAGGCTGATAAAATTGTCATGCCCCTTTTCTACCATCAGTACCAGGTCCATGCACTTTTGATTATTCTGCTTATGATGATGAAAAATAATTTTGAAGTGACATAGGTTGCTGTTATCTAATAATAGTGTGTGCTTTTTCTGATGACAATGTTGTTGTTGGTGGTGGTCTACTGTGGTTTTTTTTTATTTACTTTCAAATGTTCAATATATAGGCAATTCAAGGTTACTTTTGCTTTTCAATAGGAGTCCTAGGAGGGACATCATTAGTACTAGTAGCTGTGGTGCTGGTTTGAGTAATGCCCAATGCCATGGCTGCCTACTGCTCACAGAGAAAAGGTCCAGCATAACAGGCTAAAGGGTTTAAGCAACAGCATCTAAAACTATAATTCATTGTTAAGTTCTACAGCTGTCAAGGTCTGAAGGGGAATATTCATTCTGTTTCCTTTCTTAGCAGAAGTGAATCCCTGTCAATACCCCAAAATGTATTTTACACTCGATCTTTAAAAATAATTATTAATGCAGAGATAGGTTGAGCATGGGCTATACAGTGTTTTACTAGCGTAGTTTTCTCCACAGCTGTTTTAATTACGTACACTTTTGTAATAAATTAACCTTTCATTCTTGTTTTTCAAATGTACAATAATCCACATGGGTATTTTCTGGCATAAATTACATATATCCATTACCACATGATTCTTGTTTTGTCAAGGTCGATCTTATTAATCTTTAAAGGTTGCATAAAAAAAGGACTCTTCTGTGATGCTGTTACATATTTACATTAGTACATGAAGTTGAATGAAGACATGCAGTATGTACATCGACTTCAACCTATGATACGTTTAGATGACTCCTTCTATATTTGTATTTATTTTGCTTCAGAGGAAGGCAAACAGAAACCCTCAGTGAAACATTATCCAAATACTGAATGTCTAATAAGGAGGACAGGACATGTTTTAATGTACCTCACATGTGACAATTAAGCAGGCTAAACTTAATTGTCAAGTGACTTGTTATAAACACATAACATATAAACACAGGCATAGCAGCCTTAAGCTATCTGCAGCCCATGTTCAAGTAGCAAGTAGCAAGAAAACTGAAGTTTAAAAGGAAGTTCAAAAGGAGTGAACAAGTGGACAACACCTACTGGCTCTGATTCCTGGATTCGATTTCCGTTCCAAACGAGGATATTATCTACTCAGAATTCACATCTCTGCAGTTTACTATTACTTATTGCCACCTGTGGCAGGACGGCCTGTAGCCGAGGTCAGGGAACAGTCCACACGTGTAGTTTCAGGATAAATAAAAACGTTCAGTGGCTTTATTTCTCCACAGCAACATAACATGCGGGTACACTGTCCCTTTAACAAAATAAATCCTGCTCCACTTTGGGAGAAAAATGACTAATAACCAGAACCAAACCATAAGGGTACTTTAAGCAGTCAGTAAATAAATGAATAATCCTTACTTTGGTTGAAGTAGTCTTTGGTGAAATCCCTCTGGCTAAGGGCTCACGCAGCAGTGTGCTCCTCTCTAAGGCAGGGCAGCTACTGCCAGTCACATGATCCTTTTTCTACCTTCCTGGCTCTCAGGTGTCAGCTTGCCTCCTGATTTCCTAACTTCCACCTGAGTTAACCCTTATGAGTGCTGGATGAAGCACTCAGACATATGTCTCACAGGCGTAACTGATAGGAGTTGACTTCACTCTGTCACATACCTCCCCTGTTTGTGTGTGGCTAGTGTCCCACACGGCTGAAGCCCGACCCTCCACTCCTTCTCTTGACAAAAAATCAGCATTTCCATGGTCCTTTCCAGGTCTATGCTGAATATCAAAAGAGAAGGGTTGGAGGGCCATATACCACCTGGTCAACCTTGGATTTGTGTCCTTCATGGTTTTTAACCACTTCAAGGGCGCATGGTCAGTGACCAGGGTGATGTGTACTCTGGCGACATAATGTCTCAAGGCCTCAATTGCCCATTTTACAGCGAGGCACTCCTTCTCAATAACGGAATACCTCACTTCCCTTGGGAACAGCTTCCGGCTGATGAACAGTATGGGGTGTTCAACACCATCAAATTGCTGAGACAGCACTGCTCCCAGTCCTACCTCTGAGGCATCCGTCTGGATGATGAAGGGCTCTTTAAAATCTGGGCTCCGAAGAGCAGGGCCCTCTGACAGGCACTTTTTTAGCATGTCAAAGGCGTCTTGGCACTCCCAAGACCATTTAACTTGGGTCGGGGCACTCTTTTTTGTCAGATCTGTTAGGGGTGCAGATATTTCTGAAAAATTGGGGATAAACCGCCGGTAATACCCTGCTAACCCCAAAAGGGAGCGAACCTGTGTCTTTGTCTATGAGGTGGGGACTTCCTTTATGGCGGCCACCTTGCTAGCTAGTGGCCTTACTATCCCTCCCCCAATGGCATAGCCCAAATACTTTGTAGTGGATTTATCCAGGGCACATTTTTTTGGATTTGCAGTGAGCCCTGCTTCTCTTAAGGACGTTACACTGGCGACACACTTTATTCGAGCTCGGCTAGTCCCACGAATTCGGGTATACCCGGGTGTATTGAGGTTTGTGACTGTTTTCTGCCCGAGTGCATTGAGGTATTTTCCAAGCAGGGATTGAAGCATTTTATTCCCGCTGGCTGCAATACTGCACAGTATATATATATATACTGCATTACAATTCATGAATTTATGCCATCTGGTAGACACGCGAAGCATTGCAGCCTATTAAATCATAATCATTATCATTTAACAGATCAGCCGCCCGTCAGCCAGGCATGAACCCAGGCTGGGAAGGCAAACGCAACAGGGCTTGTCAGAGGTGAGGAGCGGCGCATTCCAGGTATCTGCCAGGTACATACTGGGTATTTGCTCGAATAAAGTGTGTCGGTGCAGTAGGACTGCCCTTAACCTTTTTATATGAGACTGCCACTGTCTGCTATAGATGACAATGTCATCCAAGTAGGCCGCGGCATATGCCCTATGGGGTCGTAGTACCTTGTCCATTAACCTTTGGAACGTGGCTGGAGCCCCATGTAACCCAAATGGCATAGTGACGAATTGGTATAAACCGAGAGGGGTGGCGAAGGCAGTTTTGCATTTGGATTCTTCCGCTAGAGGTATCTGCCAATATCCTTTCGTGAGATCTAGGGTGGAGATATACTCTGCTTTACCAAGCGAGTCAAGCAATTCATCCACCCTAGGCATTGGATATGCATCAAATCTGGATACTGCATTTACCTTTCGCAGATCCACGCAAAACCTCACCTTCCCATCTGGTTTAGGGACCAACACGATAGGGCTACACCATTCGCTGTGGGACTCCTCAATCACGCCCAATTCCAACATGTCTATTATCTCCCTCTCTACCATGTCTTTTCGGCCCTCTGGCAATCTATAGGGACGGGACCGTACTTTTACTCCAGGTTCTGTCTCAATCCTATGGGACACTAAATCAGTCTGCCCTGGCAGCTCAGAAAAAACATCTGGGAACTGGTCACATACATCTAGTAGGTCTGACCTTTGTTCCGTTGTTAACTGCCCTCCCATGGGAACCTGATGGTCATTGTACGTACTACCCTTTGGAAGCTGTGGACCCAAATCCGTCTCTCCTTCCTGAGGGTGAATGAACAGTGATCTCATTGTTTTCCAGGGTTTCAGGAGGTTCACGTGGTAGATTTGTTTACCCTTCCTGGACCCTGGTTGAGAGATCTCATAGTTCACCTCCCCGGTGCGGCGGAGAACTTGGAAAGGACCCTGCCACTTCGCAAGGAGTTTACTCTCTGATGTCGGTAGTAGTAGCATCACTTGGTCCCCAGGTTGGAAGACCCTCAAGCGAGCATTTTGGTTGTACTGCCTCTCTTGACGTTCTTGGGCAGATTTGAGGTTTTCCTTAGCAAACCGACCTATCATGTCTAGGCGGTTTCTAAGGTCTATGACATACTGAAGGGTATTCTTGGAGGGGGAGGGCTCCTCCTCCCAGGATTCCTTCAGTAGGTCGAGAATACCCGAGGTTGGCGTCCATATAGGAGCTCAAACGGGGAGAAGCCTGTGGATGATTGGGATCTTCTCGTACCGCAGACAACAGGAAAGGGAGAAGTTAATCCCAAGCTCGCTTTTCAGTGTCCACAAACTTCCTAAGCATGGTTTTTAAAGTACGGTTAAACCTCTCTACTAATCCATCAGTCTGAGGATGGTAGACCGAAGTCCGGACGGATTTTACCTCCAATCATTTCAGGACATCCTGCATTAACTTTGCCATGAAATTTGTTCCCTGGTCAGTTAACATTACTTGGGGAAGTCCTACCCTAGAAAACAGTTCTAACAGCCTGTGAGCAACCTGTTTAGCAGTGGCTGATCTCAGAGGGAAGGCCTCAGGATATCTTGTGGCATAATCTACAACAACGAGTATAAATTTATGTCCCTTCGCAGAGGGTTCTAAAGGTTCGACCAGATCTACCCCAATTCTCTCGAATGGGACGG
The DNA here is from genome assembly GCF_040206685.1 of Ascaphus truei. NCBI lineage: Eukaryota > Metazoa > Chordata > Amphibia > Anura > Ascaphidae > Ascaphus > Ascaphus truei. Next base: position 200,271,500 of record NC_134483.1, on the reverse strand, counting down.
CTACCAAGGGCAGAGGAACCAAGGGAGCCAGCTTCTGTCCTTTTTGGCTAGTTAACTGGCATTCAGGACATGTCTCACATAGTTTCATGATGTCACCATGTATGCCTGGCCAGTAAAACCGGGATGAGATGCGGTCCGTGGTCTTATCTCTGCCCAAATGACCACCCCATGGGAGAGTATGGGCTAGGGTGAACACTGTTTTAATTAACCCTTTAGGGACTAGCATCTGTCGAATGACCTCCCCTGTTTGTGTAACCTTATTCACACGATATAGGATGTCATTCATCAGTTCAAAATGTGGAAACACTTTTACACCTTGTTCATCCATTATCTTGTTGTTTACCTGTACCACCTTCTCATATTGTCTGGCCAGAGCTGGGTCCTCCCTCTGCCTCTGACAGAAGTCAGGAAGATCCAGGTCTGGCAACATTCCCGTATCTATCTGTTCCCCACCCTGGTCATCCCCGGCCATGACCTGCAGTCCTTTGGGCTGACTAATGTTACCAAGAGTCCCAGCCTTTCTTAACCAGTCCTCTTTTTCCGCACGTCTCTGTTTACGTGTCTTTGGGACATGGTGTTTACGGGGGAAAATCTCTGGGGAAAAAGGGAACAAGTCTCCGGGCTTCTCCGGTACCAGAGAAGTAGGCTCCATAGGAGTAAGAGCCAACAATGTTTCGAAGTAGGCCAGTCTCGGCCAAGTAGAACAGGAGCAGGTAGCCAGGGAGCCACTCCCACTAGTAGGCTAGCCTCTTGATCCTGGATACGTAGAACGTTCACCGTCGGGTATCTCTTTGTATCCCCATGAATACACTCTATATTCCAAGGAGAGTCATAAGATAGTCTATTGCTTGGAATTAGGCCCTCTAGAATCAGGGTTTTTCCAGAGCCCGAGTCCAGCATGGCGTTTACTTTTGTCCCCTCCAGAGATGCTGGGACTAACCACGGATTGTGGTCCCCTCGGAGACAAGCTGTGGCAGTGGTTCTGCCATATGAACAGTCCATCTCATCTCCTGAGTCCGCAACCTCGGTCGTCAGTGGAAGCTCTCGACGGGGCTCGCTGTTTGGACCTCTCCGCTGTTGGATGGAATCCTCCCTTCTGGTTGGTGGGGTTATCCTCTCCACCGGGTGGGTGACAGGAGTCCAGGTTCTCGGGGAATACTGTGGGTGGCGGCCTCCCTTGAGTGATCCAGTGGCCTCAGACCCGGGACGGGCGTCTCTGCGGGAGTTTGTACCAGGAACCCTCCGAGATGAAAAAGGGTCTTCCGATTGGTTTGACTGGATCTCCTGAGCTGGCGGGTTGTAGACCCCTCGATTGTCTGCTCTCCTGTTTCTAGCATCACCGGAAGCAACTGGTGTTTGCACCGGCCGTTCCCAGCTATCCTGTTGGGTGTCGTCGCCCAGGAAGTTGTCCACCAAGCGGACCGCTGATTCCAGGGAAAATGCAGCGTGTCTTTTTACCCAGGAGCGGGAGGAGGGGGGCAGTATCTGTATGAACTGCTCGAGCACAAACTGTTCAAGGATCTCTGCCTTGGTATGTTTTTCCGGTTGTATCCACCTGGTACATAAGTCTACTAAGCGGTGGGCTACGACCCGGGGTCTGTCTCTGTTTGTGTATTTGACTGTCCGGAACCGCTGTCGGTAGGTCTCTGGAGTGAGGCCTAGGCGATCCAGAATAGCAGCCTTTAGTTGCTGATAGTCCATGGCCTCATCTGCTGGAAGAGCCTGGTAGTATGCCTGAGCTTCCCCAATGAGGAGTGGAGCCAGAGTCGTTACCCAGCGATCAACTGTCCAGCCGTTGGCCGTGGCTACCCTTTCAAAAGTGAGAAGGAATGCCTCTGGGTCTTCGGTTGGCGTCATTTTAGGCAGCATCACCAGTGGGTTATTTAGAATCGCTGGTCTGCCTGGGGCTGGGCCTTTGCCTAGCAGTTGGAGTAGCTTTTCCTCCCGCCGGGCCTGTTGCTCATCTTGCTGGGCCTGTCGCTCATCCTGCTGGGCCTGTCGCTCAGCTTGCTTCTCTGCTAGCTGGAGCTGTTGCTCAAGAAACTGAGAAAAAAAATTCTCCATTTTTTTTTTTTTTTCTCTTGTGTGGGTGTGTGGCCCTTCAGATACAGGGCCCGTCCGACATCCCACTTCTGACACCACCTGTGGCAGGACGGCCTGTAGCCGAGGTCAGGGAACAGTCCACATGTGTAGTTTCAGGATAAATAAAAACGTTCAGTGGCTTTATTTCTCCACAATTAAAACAAATAAACCGGCGCCTAAAAAAATTAATAATAAATCTGACCAAATGTAGTCCAATTCAAAAGGTTGGGATGAGTTCCATGGAAGTGTCCTCAATGTAATCTCAGACAAACATGTATGACAACAACATAAAAGAGATAAAAAGAGAAAAAAAGATCATAGAGCAACTAAATACAAACAACACTATTGTGTTGTTGCACTATGATCTTTTTTTCTCTTTTTTTCTCTTTTATGTTGTTGTCATACATGTTTGTTTGTCTGAGATTACATTGAGGACACTTCCATGGAACTCATCCCAACCTTTTGAATTGGACTACATTTGGTCAGATTTATTATTAATTTTTTAGGCGCCGGTTTATTTGTTTTAATTGTGTTTTTTGGTTTGTGTCACCTATTTTTCCTGGCAGCCTTCACTTCTACATTTCAGGGGTGCATTTATATTTATTAGTTGTCTAATTGTCACTAATTTTTGTATTTATTGCATTAGCGCTGTTCCCACTGCCCTTCCCTTTTATTTATTTCTCCACAGCAACATAACATGCGGATACACTGTCCCTTTAACAAAATAAATCCTGCTCCACTTTGGGAGAAAAACTGACTAATAACACAGCAGACCTATCAAGCAGGCTGGCTGGCTAAACCAGAACCAAACCATAAGGGTACTTTAAGCAGTCAGTAAATAAATGAATAATCCTTACTTTGGTTGAAGTAGTCTTTGTTGAAATCCCTCTGGCTAAGGGCTCACGCAGCAGTGTGCTCCTCTGTAAGGCAGGGCAGCTACTGCCAGTCACATGATCTTTTTTCTACCTTCCTGGCTCTCAGGTGTCAGCTTGCCTCCTGATTTCCTAACTTCCACCTGAGTTAACCCTTAAGAGTGCTGGATGAAGCACTCAGACATATGTCTCCCAGGCGTAACTGATAGGAGTTGACTTCACTCTGTCACACCACCTTTACTAGTTATATTTGTTATGGCCTCACTTCTTTTCAAATTATGCACTCCTTTCTACCAGCCTCATTATGTCTCTAACTCTATTCATATATCTCTATCTCTCCTTCCTTCGCCACTTCTCAGTTCACATGAACTACTTTCTTACATGTGCCCTCTGACACTACACAGCTACATCCCCTGCACTAAATCACACCCCTACAAAACATCCTCACACATTCTCTTTCTATTCATGCTTCTCTTCCTTGCTTCTGGGGATATCTCTCCCAATCCTAGTCCCTGCCTTATTCCTACATGCTCTCGTCCTCGCCTTTCAAATGCAACTTCTACTCCTTCTGGTGTCAACCCCTCCAACCTCATACTTATCCCCTGCCACACTCCCTCCTCTGTCCCTTTATCCTGTGCCCTTTGGAATTACTTCTTTCTCTCACAATATCTGCTTCTATTTGCTATAACTGAGACCTGGCTCACTCAGTCTGACTCTGCTCTGGAAGCTGCCCTCTCTTACGGTGACATTTCTTTCTCCCACACTTTGAGCCCTGATGGCAGGGTGGAGGCGTGGGGCTACTCCTCTCCTCTCTCTGCCATTACCGTACCCTTCCTATTCCCCCCTCTCTTGCTTTTCCCTCCTTTGTGGCTCACACTGTCCAGATCTTCTCTCCTCTCACTGTCCATGTGGCGGTCATCTATCGCCCACCTACCTCTACTCATACCCTTCTGCCTTTCTCTCTCACTTTGAATCCTGGCTCTCTTTCTTTCTCTCCTCAGACTCCCCTGTTCTTCTCCTTGGGGACTGCCACATTGATGAACCCTCTCTCCCTTGGGCCTCCCACTTTCACTCTCTAACCTTTTCTTTTGGCCTTCAACAGTGGACTGCAGCCAGCGCCCACCAGGATGGCCACTACCTAGACCTGGTTTTCACTAAAAACCTTTCTCTCTCCGAATTCTCCATTTCCCCCTTTCGTCTCTCTGATCATCACCTAATCTCATTCTCTCGCTTCTCCACTTCTCCACCTCCATCTACCTCTCGGTTCTGCAGAAACCTGTGCTCTATTAACCTACCAGCCTTTGATTCACTTTACGCTCTTCCCTCTCCTCTCTCAGTTCTGCTACAGACCCTGGAAAGTAAAAAGAGTAACATGGAGCACAACCAAAAAGAAAGAGAACTGGAGGCAGGATCAAAGGTCAAAAACAATAAAAATGTATTGGCACATAGTGCCCATAAGGAAAATGGAGCAACACTCTGACGCATTTCCCACCATAGCTGGGGCTTTATCAAAGACTCTTGACTTTGACGCTTCATAAAGCACCAGCTATGGCGGGAAACGCGTCAGAGTGTTGCTCCATTTTCCTTACGGGCACTATGTGCCAATACATTTTTATTGTTTTTGACCTTTGAACCTGCCTTTAGTTCTCTTTCATTTTGGCTGTGCTCCATGTTACTCTTTTTTACTTTCCTGATTTGGCTCAACGGGATGCACACAAGAATGAACTAAGCTGACTTCACTCAATAGAAGTGGAACCGTGAGTACAGGGTTATTTCATTATCTGGCTTTTCTGCCTTTGGGAGCTGTTTCTACTACTTATTTGGATCCAAGTTGCTGGGTTTCCCTATGATCCCTAATTTTGTCCTAGCTATTTGCGTGGCTCCAATTGGTTTCTATCCCAGCATACTCTATATATGATCTAGCATCCCAGTTTATACTACAGATTTCATCCTAATATATATTCAAGGTATTATCTACATCTTCACCTTATAATGGCTTGATTAATGATAGCCTGTAGCACTACCTGGAGATTCATTTCTCCTAAATAGTCTGCTACAGACCCTGACAACCTGGTCAGGAACTACAGTACAACTCTGCCTTATCCTCCTCTCTTGATCTGCATGCCCCGCTTTCTCTCTGCCATCCTCGCCCTTCTAACCCCAGAACCTGGCTAAATTCCCATATGCACATGCTGCATTCCTCCACTCGTTCCTCTGAACGCCTCTGAAGGAAATCTCACACTCTCGCAGACTTCCTTTACTACAAATTTATGCTATCCTGTTTCAACTCTGCCCTCTCTCAAGCTAAACAAACCTACTTTTCTTCATTAATAAACACGCACAATGCCTTATGCATAAACCCAAAGCCATCGTTCTTACAGAAACATGGCTAACCCCTAAAACCCCCGATGCAAATATCGCCATTCAGGGATACTTCAATTCTTGGAGAGATAGGTCAAAGAGAGGAGGAGGTGTGTTATTTTATATTGCAGACACTTTACAATTTACACTGTTAAATTGCCCCCCAAGCCCACCCTCTTTTGAAATTCTAGTTGGCAAAATCTGCATCCCCTTTTCTAAGCCCATCTTGCTTGCTGGCATCTACCCCCCCCCCCCCTTAAAGCCCCTATATAATCCCTGACTAATATCACCCAGTTTCTTGGCTCCATTTCCTCTCTGAATGAGAAGAGTGAGCTGCTAGTTCTTCGGGATTTCAACTACAATTGGCTTGACCCTAATAACCACAAAATCCAGATACAAATCAAATCGCTTAACCTATCGCAACTCATTTCCCAACCCACATGGACAAACCTGAAATCGCACAACCATACCTTGCTAGACTGGATTCTCTCCTCAAACCCCAGCAGAATCCAATTCTCTGACATCCTTCCTGATATTTTCAGTGACCATGCAATGGTGTACTGTGTAAGGAAAATTAAACCGCCCCATTCAAGCCCTAAAGTTCTCCTCACTAGAACATTTAGAAACTTTAACCCACAACATTTTCTGGATGACCTTACCAACTGCCCATGGCACAGAATCGATTTAATTCCCGACCCTGATTCTGCGCACGACTATTTCCAAAACGAGTTCTTAAAACTCTGCGATACCTGTGCTCCACAATGCAAAATAAGGGTACGGGGGGCCCACCTTCCATGGGTTATAACTGACCTTATAGCACTCTACCAGTTCAGGGATACCTTGTGGAAAAGCTACAAAGTAACTGGCACTACCAAGGATCTCAATCCCTACAGATGCCTGTGGAACATGTGCACAAGGCAAACAAGGCATGCAAAAGACCAATATTACCCTGACAATCTCCACCAGAATACATCAAACCCAGCTAACTTCTGGAAGATTATCAACAATATATTCCAGCCTTCTAACCATCAACAACCAAGTAATATAACTAAGGGAAAATTACTCTGACAAACCCCACTGACATTGCAAATGCATTCAATGATTAGTTTGTGGGGTGTGCCACTAACTTATTAGCGAAACGCAGCCCAAACCACAAACCTGAATCTCATCCTGGGAGTACCCACTTAGCCCGCCCCCCCCCCCCCCCCCAACACTGCCCACAATTTTCAATTTGGCCCAGTATCCGAAGAGGAGATTACACAAGCGCTCCTCAAATTAAAACTAAGCAGCCAATGTGGACCTGACTTACTACAATCTAGGTTTCTTCGACTTGGTGCCCCAGCCATTGCCAAACCAATTGCTTCCATAGTCAACTCTATCCTGCCTGCAGGCCATATCCCTAAGACCTGGAAAACTGCCAGAGTTGTCCCAGTCTTCAAAAGTGGGGACAAAACACTGTCTCAAACTACAGGCCAATCTCACTTCTCCCAATTCTATCCAAAGTCATGGAAAAGTGTGTCCACTCCCAATTAAGCGATTTCTATACCAAGACAATTTTCCCAAGCCAATTCCACTCTGGCTTTCGCCCCACACACTCCACCGTAACTACCCTGCTAAAAGTTTGCAAAGAAATCCAGTGTAGAATGGAATGGGGACAACTCACTGGTGCAGTATTCCTAGATTTTGCAAAGGCTTTTGATACTGTTGATCATGCTATCTTGCTTAACAAACTCCAGAGCTCTGAAATAGGGAAACTGGTTTCAGTCCTACCTATCAGGTAGATCTCAACATGTGCCCATCTCAGGCTCTAACTCCAACCCCTTGGATATCACCTGTGGCGTCCTGCAAGGCTCTGTTCTGGGGCTCCTACTCTTCTCAGTGTTCATCAATGATCATCCCACAGCTTGTAAGGAAGCTTAAATACACATGTATGCAGATGACACAATCCTTTATGCACACAGCCATAGCCTCTCCGACCTTCAACACATGCTTCAGTCTGACTTTTTGAGACTCGAAAACTGGATTTCCCAAAACAAACTGTTTTTAAACACTGATAAGACTGTAACAATGGTATTTGAGACCAAGACTAAATTTGTAAAGCTTCCAGTGACTGAGCTCTAGATCAGAACCAACGCTAACACCACCCTAACTCCTGTTACTAGTTTTAAATACCTGGGCATATAGTTTGACTCCCTGTGACAGGGTGAATAAACGTCACCAGCCATATACCTGGCAAACCTATGATTAGGCTTGCAGTGCAGCAGTGACGAGGTAAAGTTGCAGTTGAGAAGGGCTGCTTAATTAGGCTGACCCCAGCTGCCTAATCAAGGGGCTTTAAAAACACCAGGCTAGACACATGGGAGCTAGCTGGGCAAGAGATAGGAGTGAAATACTGAAGTAAAGATTACTACTATAAGGTCTGTCTTCAAAGTACATATGTTATGAACTGTCTGTGTCCTGCATGCTGAATAGAAGCTGCCTTGTTTTTGTATGCTGAAGAGAAGCTATTTTGTTTTTTTATGCTGAAAAGAAGCCGTTTTGTTTTTGTGTGCTGTATTTTTAAGGCTCAATAAATAAGCCTTATCCAGAAACCCCACATGTGGTTGCATGTACCCTGCAACATATGGTATCAGAAGTGCTGGGATTTTGAGAGGCCCCTGCAGTTGAAGGGCCACACACAAAAAAATGTAAAAAAAAAACCGCAAGAATTTTTATAACAGTTTTTGTGCGAGCAGGCTCAACTACAGGCAGATAGAGATGAAAGACTATTGCAGCAGCAAACCCAGCTCCTAAGCCAGCAGCAGGAAGCACAGAATGAGCGGGTGGCCAGGTGGCTGATGCAATTCCAGGGGTCTGCCAGACCAGAACTTATGAACAAACCCCCGGTCCTCCTGAGGAAAATGGCTCCAAACGAGGATCCAGAGGCTTTTCTACTGACGTTTAAAAGAGTTGCCGAAGCCCAGGGCTGGTCTGCAGATCGCTGGGCATCCGCTTTGGCCCCGCTCCTCATAGGAGAAGCCCAGGCTTCATATCAGGGCCTCCCAGCGGACAAGGCACTGAATTACAAACAAGTAAAAGCTGCCATGCTGGATTGCTTGGGTCTGACCCCAGAGACCTACCGGCAGCAGTTCCGGAGCCTGAAGTACACCGCTAAGATGAGACCCCGGGTCCTCGCTCAGCGGCTATTGGACTTGTGTACTCGCTGGATACAACCCGAGGAGTTCACTAAGGAGGCAATTCTTGAGCAAGTTGTTTTGGAACAATCCCTACAGGTAATACCCCCTTCCGCACGCTCTTGGGTAAAATGCCATGCTGCTCAAACCCCAGCTTTGGTGGTTCGACTCGTTGAGAACTTCCTTGGGGCCGAGGACCAGGCGAGTGTCTGGGACAGGAGGGATCCAACTACACCCGCAATTGCGGACGCCCAAAGAGGGAGACCGGAGAAACGGGGAAGCTACGGACCATCCATATGCCACCGCCAAGTTCCACGGAAGGAGCGTCGCCTCGGCCTTCACCGGAGAAAATTACAAGCCCTGGCTACTTCTAGCCCAGGTTGCGGGTAAAACCGTCCAGGCCCTTGTAGATTCAGGTTCTGGGAAAACTCTGGTCTTCCAGGAACTGTTACCGCCTAACGTGTGTTCTTTTGACTCCCCATGGAGTATAGAATGTATACACGGCGATGTAAAACGGTATCCGATGGCCAAAATCCGGCTACAGGTAAAAGGTCAGGAGGCCTACCTCGAAGTAGGAGTCGCTCCTTGGCTCCCTGCCCCCGTTATGCTTGGCCAGGACTGGCCTTTCTTTTCAGACCTAATGGTTCCAGTCCCTCACGAGGAGCCTTATTCTATGGCTCAGGAGAACCCTGGTAAACTGTTCCCCTTCTCGGCAGACCTTTTTCCCAGTAGACACCGGGTTCAAAAGACTCGGAAGCAAAAACGCTCTGACAAACAGGACTGGTTGCAGAAATCTGGATCTCAAGGTGACAATACTAGTAGCCAGAAGTCACAAGTGATGGCTGGGAGTGGCCAGAGGGAGGGGAATATGGGCCCTGGAGATTTGCCAGACCTAAACCTCCCTGATTTTTGCCAGAGGCAAAGGGATGACCCAGTCCTTTCTAGACAATATGATAAAGTGGTAAAAATTGATGAACAGATATTGAATGCACAGGGGGTGATAGTATTCACCCATTTTGAATTATCAAATGATATCCTGTATAGGGTGAATAGGCAGACACAAACAGGGGAGCTCAACAGACAGATATTGGTTCCCAAGGCGTTTGTTAAATCTGTGTTCACTCTAGCCCATACTGTCCCTTGGGGTGGTCATCTTTGTAGGGATAAAACATTGTGCCGTATTTTGTCCAGATTCTATTGGCCAGGGATGCATAGTGTTATTGCTAAGTTATGTGCGCCATGTCCTGAGTGCCAGCTAACTAGTCCGAAGGGACAAAAACCAGCCCCTTTGGTTCCTCTACCCTTGGTGTCAGTTCCTTTTGAGAGGATTGGGGTAGACTTGGTAGGACCTCAAGAACCTTCTGCGAAAGGACACAGCTTTATTCTTGTAATAGTTGATTATGCAACAAGATATCCTGAGGCGTTCCCCCTGAGGACAGCAACGGCGAAGCAAGTAGCCAACAAGTTGTTGGAGCTGTTCTCGCGGGTTGAACTTCCCCAGGTTATGTTGACAGACCAAGGTACACATTTTGTGGCTAAACCGATGCAGGATGTCTTAAAATTACTAGAGGTCAAGTCTGTTCGGACATCGGTCTACCATCCACATTGGTAGATTGGTGGAAAGATTTAATCGAACTCTAAAAGGGATGCTGAGAAAATGTATAGATTCAGAGAAGAGAGCTTGGGATGAACTTCTCCCCTTTCTGCTGTTTGCAGTGTGGGAAGTTCCCCAGGCCTCCACGGGATTCTCTCCCTTTGAACTGCTGCATGGCCGCCAACCCCGGGTATCCTGGACCTCCTAAAGGAGTCCTGGGAGGAACAGCGATCCCCTTCTAAGAATACCCTGCAATATGTATTGGACCTTAGGAAGCGCCTAGATGTGGTCGGTCATTTTGCTAGGGAGAATCTTAGATCAGCCCAGGACAGTCAGGAGAGACGCTACAATCAAAATGCTCATATGAGAGTGTTTCACCCGGGAGACCAGGTGATGTTATTGTTACCCAGTTCTGAGAGTAAACTCCTAGCCAAATGGCAGGGCCCATTCGAAGTACTCCGCTGCACGGGTGATGGGAATTACGAGATCTCTCAACCAGGGTCCAGGAAGGGTACACAAATTTACCATGTGAACTTGCTGAAACCCTGGAAGGTGCAGTGGTCTCTATTCATCCACCCGGTGGAGGAGGAAACAGAACTGGGTCCTCGGCCCCCCCGCGGGGGAACATTGGTGGTAACGAGAAAATCCCAATGAGTAGACAATTGTCCTCTGAACAAAAAGGGGACTTGATAGAAATAATTACACAATTCCATGATTTTTTTTCTGATTTGCCAGGGCAAACTAATTTAGTTTCACATGTGATCGAGACAGCACCTGGGGTAAAAGTACATTCCCGTCCTTATAGGTTGCCTGAAAGTCGTAGGCCCTGATAGAGAAGGAGGTACAAGAAATGTTACACTTAGGAATGATTGAAGAATCATGCAGTGAGTGGTGTAGTCCACTAGTTATGGTCCCAGATGCTAATGCCAATTATAGACTATGGAGATATAGTATATGGCTCGGCACCTCAAACCCACCTTTGCAAACTTGACACCCTCTACAATTCTATTTGCCGTTTCATTCTCCAATGCAAATACAACACACATCACTGCGAAATGCTCAAAGAACTAGATTGGTCATCACTCGGGTCTAGGCGCAAAGTTCACCTTTCCTGTCTTGCCTTCAAATACTTTCTGGCAAGCTACCCACCTATCTGAACAAGCTCCTCACCCCTACCACATGCAGCCCTTATCATCTGAGATCTGACTCCAAAACACTGTTCATGGTCCCAAGGCGCAACAAAGTATCCGGCCACTCCTCCTTCTCTTACCGTGCACCCCAAAACTGGAACAACCTACCGGAGACTCTCACATCCACCACCAGTTTAAGTTCTTTCAAAACTAAGGCTGTCTCACATTTTTATCTGGTCTGTAACTGTTACATAAGACTAAAATATACATCTTCTCTAACTGTGCATGCAATGTATTGTATATAATGTATACCCTGTTAATTTATGTAACTGTATTTTTAACCATGTATTATTTGTCATATTAACTATGTCCAGGACATACTTCAAAACGAGAGTTAACTCTCAATTTATTATTTCCTGGTAAAATATTTTATAAATAAATAAAAATAAAACATACCCAATAAGTAGATATACTGTGCGATCATTAATTCTACAATTAACCTTTTATGCTTTACAGTATACTGTATGATAGTGGTGCCTGCTTAATGATATGTTTTAAAATGTAACAAGTCATAATCAGAAATCCAATATTGTTTCACAAATCGTAAATTTATTTGAAATAATACTTGAATCATTAAGTTTAGATTTAATTTAGAAGAAAACTCCAAAGCCCTTTATATTTTATACAACGCTACAAGCTGCCTTTATGATACTACTCCCTTTGAGTAAAACAATTACTGCATTTAGAACATTTACTTCATTTTGGTGTTTGTCCTTTGTCTTTATACTGTATTTGTGTGTGTGTAATTGCAGGACTTAGTGTTATGTTATATCTACGCTGCTGACTTTGATCTTTATACAGTATATATTACATATACATTTCTTTCATTATATTTATTTGGTATATAAATATTCTGTACTTGTTTGGTATAAAACACAATTCATTGAGTGTGCAATTAAATTATGAAAAATCAAAAATATTGTATACATTGCACAATACAATAAGTTAAAAATACAGAACAAAAGCAGTTCTGAGCTATAGAAGTAGCTTTAGATTAAAAAAAGACTCCTATTTAAATGTAAACTTGTGCACGAATGATTGGATATCAGTTAAAAACAATATTTACATTTGTTGAAATAAATTATCTTCATTAATATCCATCATCTTACAATATACTCTTTCCATATGTGTATAACTAATCAGAGAAAAATAACATTTCAGTGATTCAGAGATGTTTTCAACAGCTGTTTTTATTATATTACAGTATAAAGCATTCAGCATATTTTTCTTATAAAGCCCTCACAGATCACCTTTCACATACTGTATAGGGGTCTATGTATCAAGCTGTTAAACCCAAGGCAAGAGAGGCATTTTGAACATGTGCCTGTCACAGTCGATAGCGCAATATGTATCAAGATAATGCGCTCTGCTTTATAACACAAATAAATATTTGCATTTGCATTCTACAGAAAAATTCCACCTAAATCGCTCAATGACGTAAGTTGAGCAAATTTGGTGTAAGGAACTCTCAGTTAACGTAGTTAACATCATAATACCCATTTGCAACTATTGATACATATCAGGTGCATACAAGGTCCTTTTTTATTTTTGCATTATGGAGGAGTAACAGGATGCCCATACAGTATTACTGTACATTGACGTAAATAATTCTGCCTCTAGGGATATCATTTTTTTTTAATACAAAAAATAATCGTAGTGTGTCAAGCAGCTTTTAAGAAACGTATCAAGCAGCATTTAAGAAACGCATATTTAAGAATATCACCTCTATGCTGATAATACAAATTTACTTTTCAACCCCTGACCTTACACCTGCTGTACAGACCAAAGTTTCTTAATGTTTCCCTGCTATATTCTCCTAGATGGCCCTCCGCCGACTTAAACTTAACTTGTCAAAAACGAGCTCCTCATATTTCCTCCCAAACCTGTCCCTACAACCTCCTTCCACATTACTGTTGGAGATTCTATCATTCGCCCTGTATCACAAGCAGGCTGTCTAGGGGTCACACTCGACTCTTCTCTCATATTCTCCTCTCACATTCAAAAGGTAGCTAAAACCTGTCGCTTTTTCCTCCGCAATATCACAAATGGGATCCTTTTTAACAATGGGTTTCTTTCCTCTGTTGCTCGACTGCTAAAACTATGACACAGGCCCTCATTCTGTTCCGTCTAGATTACTGTAACCTCCTGCTGTCCGGCCTTCCTGCCTCTCCTACAATCTACTGCTGCGGCACAGTTTATTCGAGCATTTGCCCGTTCTGTGCCGCAGCAGTAGCCTGGCGCGCGCCCGAGTGTGACGGGCGCACGCCGAAGCAGCGGAAGAGCGCCCTCCGATCGGGGCGCTCTCCCTACCGCTGCCGGGTCCGCCGGGTCCCCCGGAACCCCCTGCCGCTGTCCCGCGATCGCGGGACACCAGGGCTCCCTCGGGGAGCCCCTGGACACGCGTGCAGGGGGCGCACGCTCCCGATGACGCGTGACCGCGCGTCTATGACGCGCGGCACGCAGAGGGGCGGCCACTAGCAAGCCGGGAGATTTCCCGGCTTGCGGTACCGACCACACTTCAATAAAGTGTGTCGGTAGTGTATACTAAACGCTGCTGCCAGAATCACTCTACTCTTTCCTAATTCTCTCTCAGTGTCTCCCCTGCTGAAATCCCTCTCCTGGATCCCTATCAAATTTCACATCACACTCAATTCTCCTCCTCACTTTTAAAGCTTTACACTCTTCTGTTCCTCCTTAAATCTCAGCCCTAATTTCTCGCTGTGCACCATCTTGACTCTTGCGTTCCGCTCAAGGATGTCTTCTCTCTACCCCGTGTATCTAAAGCTCTCTCCTGCCTTAAACCTTTCTCACTCACTGCCCCACACCTCTGGAATGCACTTTTCCTCAATATCAGACTAGCACACACTCTATCACCTTTAAGACCACCTTAAAACCCACCTGTTTAATGAAGCATATGAGAAGCTATACTATACACCTCATACTTAAATCTTGGCCCTTGCAGACGCACTTACCAGAATACCCTCCTACTGTCTCTGTACGTTCTTCCTACCAACCAATTAGATTGTAAGCTCTTCAGAGCAGGGACTCCTTTTCCTAAATATTACTTTTATGTCTGAAGCACTTATTCCCATGCTATGTTCTTTATATTATTTGCTATTTATATGATTGTCACGTGATTATTACTGCTGTGAAGCGCTATGTTCATTAATGGCGCTATATAAATAAAGACATACATACATACATACAACCTGGCCTGACCTTTAAACAGAAATATTGACAAGCAAGGAACTAACAGACTGGGTGGGGTTTTATACCCAAACTAAGATGGCAGCTGGCCTCATGGACTATTCCGGTTCTTACCAGTTCTGGATTGAATCTGACTTCTCTGTGTGCCCCACGGGTCTACGAGGAGTACTGTGGGAGGTATCCTGTCACTGATTGTCACATGGAGACACTACCACCTGAAAGAAAGGGACCACATTATATTCTGCCTCTCACCATTGTTAGTCTCAAGTTACCTTTATCTTTCTAGAATCTGTATTATTCCACTAGTCTCTGGGTCAAAGAGTCACATCATCACGTGGTCTGACCAAGCAATCGTGGAAATCCAATTTTAAGGCTTTGCTCTCCCTAATAGCATGAGCGCTTGCATATTGAAAACTTCCCTCATTATCGACCCCAAGATTTTCAAGGGGGTAGGTGAGGAGTTAACATTTTTCTTTGGCACTAAAAATACACCTAGAATCTCTCCAGCACTACTGTGGAGAACCCACAAAACCACTAGTAGGTGGGTCCTGCTAAAAAAAATTGCAGCAAAAAGGCAGTCATATAACAAAAAGATCAATACTCTCCTCCATCTCTACTAAACCAGCTGTAAAAGACCTATAATATGAGCCATTCCCACAAATTATAAAAATAAATTATAGCTATGAGGAAAACTAAACCTCTCTCTTACCAACTGTACCAAAAAGGCGATGAGTTGGATTAATCAATGGTTTTATGAAAGGGGAATAAAGCGGACACTATGTTGGCTAATAAATTAAACAAGAAGACATCCATGCTTTTAAAAATCACATTGGAGACCTAACATCAAATCCAGTATCAAAATAGAAAGCATTTTACAGATATGACAACATCCTTTTTGGTGGTAGAGGTGCTGATTAGGGTAGCCCAGTCCATGATTCCCTAGACACCATACTGTACCATTAAATTTCCAAAACTGAACAAACTGGCCCAGTGTGAACTAAACTCCTTGCCCAGATTTTAATCAAACCAATATTATAAGACATTTTCAGCGATATTACTCCCCCATTTCAAAAATCTCTAAAACGATAGCCTAAAAGGGATTCCCATCCTGAGTGAAACGTTAAAAGCCAATACAAACCTAATCCCATAGGAAGGTAAGAACCTGTCCGACAATGCAAATTACACGCCAATCTCCATAATTAACACTGATATCAAGAGTATGTCTAAAATCATGGCCATTACATTGAACAAATTCTTGCCTAATCTGATAAATTCTGACCAAGTGGGTTTCAACCCACCAGAGAAGACTCAGAAAACACAAGGCGACGAATTAATCTGAACCAGAAAGTAGATAGTAATAACATACTCACAGTAGTTATGGCCCTAGATGCAGCAAAAGCATTTGATAAAGTGGACCAGAGCTTTCTATTCAGGATCCTGGAGGACTTTAGGCTATATGGCAAATGATGTAACAGATGTGCGCAGAGGTATGCAATGGAGACTGTTTTTAAGGTGAAATTAAAATAAGGCTTTATTGCCTGATCCTTTAAACAATACAGCTATCAGGATCGCCTAGACCTCCTGCCTAGCCATAGCTTCCTTGTCCACTGGGTGTGCTGCTGCCTTCTGTTGGCTCTGGGTTCCTCTGTCTGTCTGTCTTCTTGTTGCTCCTGTCTCTGTCCTTTATAGCTGGCTTCCTGTCTGTTGTTTTTGCCTTTGCTTGAAGTCAGATTCCTAATGCACATGCTTCTGATATCCTGATCTGTTTTCTGTACCTGTTCCATAGAAGTCTGTTCACAGTAAAAGCCCTTGCTGGTAATTTGGCTTGTCCCTGTTTGTTCTTGTTCTCAGTCCCTGCCCCCAGACCTGTCCTTGCTCCCCTGTCCTGTTCCAGTCTCCTCGTTGCTGACCTCTGCTTGTTACCTGACTTCGCTACCTGCCGCCTGCCTCGGACCTCTGCTTGTTACCTGACATCGCTACCTGCCGCCTGCCTCGGACCTCTGCTTGTTTCCTGACTGCGCTGTCTGCCACCTGCCTTGGACCCTCTGATTGTGACCCCTACTACGCTCGTGCTGTTCCGGCCACCGAGATCCTACCCGCCACAGGAGTCTCCCGTGACAGAAAGCAAAGGCCACTTCTGGATCTCGCTGGAACAGATTCTCTGCCTTCCTGCTTTAGCAGACCCCATCCGCTTGGAGGAAGATAAGTACTTTTTTGTTTTGTTTTTTGAAATCCCAGTTGGGATCCTGAAGGTTTTGTTGCTGCAAAGGTTTCTGCAGGGTTTTTTGTGCCACTTTCTCCCTGAGAAGAATTCCCTTTAAAAAAAAAAAAAAACCCTCCCTGCAGTACCTGTTTTTGCTATTTTCAGACTTTCATTACCTGGACAAGAATTGTCTCTGCATTGTGGGTGGGCCACTGCAGATTTTCAGACTCACATTTCTATTTAAGACGGTTACCTTGATTTACTGCTTTCCCTGGTTGGACCACTGCTGTTCACAGGGTCCCCATTTCAAAAGACAAAAGTGCTCCCATTATTTTGTTGCTGCATGCTTTGATTTTCTTGCATCTATAGTTTTTCATATGATTGGTTCTAAGGTTTCAGGTTTACCTGCAAGTTCCCCTAAAGTTTGTTTCTCTGCAACATATGATATCCCTACGCCTGATATCAAAGGTTTCAGATTTGACTGCAGGGTTCTCTGTCTGATATTCCTATGTCCGATATCAAAAGTTTCAGATCTAGCTACAAGTTTTCTCTGTATTAGTTTCCTGCTGTCTATGATATTTCTATGCCTGATATTTCAAGTTTCAGATTCAACTGGAGGTTTTCTTTGTCTATATGATATCCCTACGCCTGATGCCTAAAGATTCAGATGTAACTGCAGGTTCTCTCTGTCTGTATGATATCCCTACCCCTGATTTCTAAAGTTTCAGATATAACTATAGGTTTCTCTGTCTATGTTTTTTCCTTGCATTTATATTCTCTGTGACTGATGTTAAAGTCTCAAAGGGTCAGCTCTCCTATCTTGTGTCTCTCTGTGTCTAATATTCCTGTTGTTCATTCTAATGCTTCTGTTTTAAAACACATTTCCTCTTTACTGGTTTCTTGGGAAGTGTGGTTTAATTATGGCTCCCACTCAAACAGTCTTGAGCAGTAAATGTGAACACAGTACCACTGATTCTTCAGAACTTCTCAAAGCAAGGAAGAAGAAGAAAAAGAAGGGAGGCATTACTGTGGAAGTTGCAGAAGGAATTAAGAATGAAAATTTAACCTCAGAGTCTGCATTTGGTGAAAGAGATATGCTGCAGCTTAAGGCAACTCACAGACGTATCCCAAGAATAGTGGAAGAGAAGAAAGATGCTCCTACTCAGACGCTTCAAGCTGCACGAAAAGAGATTGATTGTCTTCATGGACGTTTAGATAAAGCGCAAGAAGCTAAGGCTGTACTACAGAGTGGTCTATCCTCAGCAATTGCTAAGTGTGTTCTCCAGGAAAAAGAAAAGCACCAGTTGGAGAGTGACCTGGATGTCATGTCAGGTGAGCTGGAGAAGGCATATGCTGATGTTGCTGAGAATCGGCGCCATGCTTCTAAAAGTAACGAATTCCTGGAAATCTCTATGAAGGAAATTGACAGGCTTAATACAGAGCTTAAAGTCTCCCATGAGGATATTTGCTACTTCAAAAAAGAGATGGAAGTCGATCGGGAGGCGAGATGCTACTTGACAACAGAGATACGTTCTATGAGAGAAATCTTCGAAGGCTTAAATATCAGTTTTGAAACTGTAACCCAAGAGTGCAAGAATCTCTATGTCCAAGTCAGTGAAGGAGATAAGAAACTCCATGAATTAGGAGAGGAGAAGAAACAGTTGGCCAAGGAAAAGTTAGACGTGCAGACAGCACTGCAGAATGCAGAGAGAGCCCTGCAATAAGAACGTGTCTCCCTGGAGCGGCACACACAAGAAGAAAATATGCTGCAGAGTCAGCTGCGAGAACTGCGTACACATCTGCAGGACACCAAGGAGAATTGGGTGAATGCTGAAGAAAAGCTGCGAGTTCTGCAGGAAGAAAGTTTCCAGACTGCCTACAAAATAAAGATGCTGCAAGATTATTTGAGTACCCAGTGTGTCCCCAAAGAACAGCATGAGTAGCTGAAGGCCACACTGAGCATAACCAGAGTCTCGCTGGAGGAAGAGCAAAAGCTAGCAGCTGAACACACATCTCAGCAGCTCACGGCGCTGCAGGCGCAGATCGCTGAGCTCAAGACACAGCTTGCCAAAAAGGAGCAGAGAGAGAAGGTGTCCGTCTGTCAAGTGGCTGGCCTGACACAGCACTATGAGGTCAAAATGGCCGATGCCTGCAAATTATTGGACAACACAGCCCGTGATAAGGTCCGGCTGCAGCTGGAGCTGGACAATGCCCGGGAGGAGTACCGGCAGCTGCAGATCAGAAATGAAGAAGATGAAACATATTTAAGCTTTACTCTGAGTCAGCTGGGAGATATGGAGTCGCGACTCAACTCCAAAGAAGCCGAACTGACAACTGCATTGAGTGGGAAAAGAAGTGCAGAAGGACAGCTTCAAGAGCTGAAAAATCAAATAGCTGGTCTTAATGAGAATTTAGGTGATACCACGAAACGGCAGTCACAAAAGGAGACCATGGAGCGTGAATTCTATGTTCCCACTTACACATGTGAAAAGTCTGCACCCGTCATTGATGCCCACATTCCTGATGTCCATGCCTCTGCAATGGAGTTGTACGTATCCATTGGGAAGTTCCAGATTCCAAAACTAAAAGAGATATATTGGTCACAAAAAGAGACCACGGAAAGTGAATATGTCCCCTCAGCCGCATGTGAAGAGCCTGATGTATCTGTTCCCGATGCCCCTGCTATGACGTTAGACGGATCCTTGGTGAAGTTCCTTGCTATGCCTAATATTCTTGATGCTGATGCCAACGCTCTTGCGATGAGGATAAATGCACCTCTCACAGATTTCCCATCAGCACTTGACGTACACATTAAGTTGGCCTTCCATCAAGATTTCCCTGAAGAGCCTGGAGGGTTGTCCGGAGTTGTTGCTGATCCCTATGTTCCTGCAAAACATGGAGTGTTGTCCGAAGGCCATCGTGAGTCGGCCTTCCATCAGGGACACCTTTCTAAACCTGGAGGGTTGTCAGGAGGATCTACTGGCTCCTCTGCTCCTGCTGTGAAGACAAGCGCACGTTCTTCCGTTTATCTACGAATATCTGATGCGTGCTCTGCTGAGCCTGTGACCTACTCTGCAAAGTCAAGCTTACTGCTCACAGATTCTCTGGCATTTGGGTTGATTCATCCTGACATTCAACTGTTCCGAGAGAGAATTGAATTCCTCTGTCGGCTTTTTGATGGACTTTTTCAGTCTGTACCTGTGGAGTACTCTCTGCCCGCTGATAAACCACCAGAGGTGGGTCACCTTGAGTCCACTTTTCATCAAGGCCTCCGGGAAGAGCCTGGAGGATCGTCCGGAGAACGCTCTTGAGAGGGGGGAGTAATGTTAGGATCACCTAGACCTCCTGCCTAGCCATAGCTTCCTTGTCCACTGGGTGTGCTGCTGCCTTCTGTTGGTTCTGGGTTCCTCTGCCTGTCTGTCTTCTTGTTGCTCCTGTCTCTGTCCTTTATAGCTGGCTTCCTGTCTGTTGTTTTTGCCTTTGCTTGAAGTCAGATTCCTAATGCACATGCTTCTGATATCCTGATCTGTTTTCTGTACCTGTTCCATAGAAGTCTGTTCACAGTAAAAGCCCTTGCGGTAATCTGGCTTGTCCCTGTTTGTTCCTGTTCTCAGTCCCTGCCCCCAGACCTGTCCTTGCTCCCCTGTCCTGTTCCAGTCTCCTCATTGCTGACCTCTGCTTGTTACCTGACTTCGCTACCGGCCGCCTGCCTCAGACCTCTGCTTGTTACCTGAAGTCGCTACCTCACGCCTGCCTCTGACCTCTGCTTGTTTCCTGACTGTGCTGTCTGCCGCCTGCCTTGGACCCTCTGATTGTGACCCCTACTACGCTCGTGCTGTTCCGGCCACCGAGATCCTACCCGCCACAGGAGTCTCCCGTGACAACAGCAAACAAAAATATACATTAAACAATAAACACCTATCCCTGTGCAAGGGCTAACTTACTTCCCCAGTCCCTCCCTTCAAGGCTGGGGGGAAACCCGTTACCACGTATCACCCCAAAGTCTCAGCGATACCTTAAAGCAGGTTGTCCTTCAGGTCACTGGTGTCTGGGTATCTGCTTGAGTGTCCAGGCATAGAGGTCTGGTGCCCTTTTGTCTCCCTCTCAGAACATAACCTTCCTATTCCTTCTGCCAGCTCCCTTGTGAGCTAAGGAATCTCCTTCCTGTTTCTCAGACCAGGCTTTTTCTAAAAGTCCAAATCAGCCAGGTGGTGTCTGGTTGATTGCATGTGTACAATTAACCAGCACACGGCTGGATTTAGAAGCAGTTTCTCTCCAACAGTGATAAGTCCTTGTTACACTAACCAATCAATTTAATAAATAAAAGCACTAACCAACAAAACAATTATATAATTTTAAACATTAGCCAACAAAACAATTAATGCATTTAAACCAGTAGCCAACAAAACAAATATTTAATTTAAAACGCTAACCAATTCTAAAATGTACTAAAAACAAGCCATCCAAATTCCACACAATTGAATCCAATCCAAACATTAAAAATAAATAGAAAAATTACAATCAATTCAAAACAAGCAGTTGCCAAAAATGCATTGGTTGTCACTGCATTTATCTGTACCCTGGCACACATTAAAACATTATCAGTCAATGGGCAATCACAAACATAAAAATAAATAAATGTAGAAGGGGAAAAGATGGAGCATTGCAAAAATTGGAAGAGGGCAAGAGGCAGGTATAAAAAATAAAACAGTTTATTAGGCATATTAGCCAAAAAAACATACACGACAGGGGTCCTCTAACCGTTTCTCTCTGCAAAGGAGCTTTATCATGTGCCTGCCTCTTTTTTTTTTTAAGGATGTGACGTCATCTCTAAGGGAGGTACGTCACATCCTTCAAACCAACTGGCAATATCACAAAAGGATGTGACATCATCCCTTAAAGTTACGTCCTATCCTTTTGAACTCATGTAACCTATCACATGGTGCAGCAAACAATGGGATTGTCTTCAATCCCCTTGGCTGTAATTCCATGTGATATAGCCATGTGGTTTTAAGGATGTGACATACCTCCCTTAGAGATGACGTCAAATCCTTAAAAAAAATAATAATGAGGCGGGCACATAATACAGCATCCAATCAGATTGTACTATCTGACCCTAAAATATGATGGTAAAGGCCATATATAAGGCCTGTACGTCTCATTTTACCTCAAGAAGCCGACATGACAACATCCTGTTGTGAATTTACCATGGGCCTTTGGATTGACAGATGAAGAAAGAAGATTAAAGAAAAGAAGAAAATAATGACAGATGAAGAAAGAAGACAGTGATAGAAGATAAAAGAAAGAAGATTTTTTTTAACCTGATGATGGTATTCAAGGTGGATGGCATTGGATTGCGGGTGATGACGTCACGGAACGAGAGCTTGCATATATAACAGGATTCGGACGGTGAAGACTTCTAAAGCAAAGAGAAATATTGAATATATGTAAATATCTTTTTTTTCCAAGTCCTCTCTCGCTGCCTCTCAGCAGCTTCTCACCAGCCTCAAGACAGGATTTTGGGAGAAACTCACCATTGCAGAGCTGTGATAGGCCTCGATAACCTAATTGCGGCTACTAGAATTGTACGAGTTTCAGAACCTGCCGATAAGTGGCTTATCGCCGCTCACCTGGCGATCTTTTATCGACGGCTGAAAAATTTGTCGATTCATTCTTTTATCGCCCTCTTATCGAGGCTTGCAGAATCGCAATAGGCATTTTGGCCGATAAGTGCTCGATATGTGGCTTATGAATGCTTATAGCATTGGCCCCACAATTCCCTTGGGCCTAGTTCAAACCCTTTAAAATACACAGATATTAAATTAGTAAGAGCCACATACCCATGTCCTGAGAAACGTCACTTGGATTTCTCCACCCTATATCTTTGATATGTTAAAGAATATTGTCAGAGTTAATATATACATATTAATATATATATATGTATATATATATATATATCTGTCACGTACTGCCCACCTGTGAGCACGTGACCTGCATATGGGACAAGGGTTAATACACAGCAATCTGGCTGATCCACTTTTCACTTCTAGTGAGCTATCAATGATAGCTCCCCAATTAAGCCCACTGTGTACATCCGCGACCCCTTTTATTTTCCAACATCTGTGATTTTTTGGGGGGATTTTTTCCGAATGCCACGCACTTCATCGCGTTCATGCCGTATTCATGTTGCATTCATGCCGGCGTCACCCGCGGTTGATGTGTTTATTGATAATGGTTCAGATTTAATTGGTTACAATTCTTCGCGTATCCGCCAGGTGGCAGATATTCATGAATTGTAATGCGCATGCGCTTCAGTAATGTGTCGACTTGCAGGTGTTTAAAAAAATACCACAGTGGTCTATTGTAAATTGACCTTGGTACTGAAGAAGTTACAATAATGTATCAATTTAGGCTTTTCATATTAAAAAATAAATGCACAGTGTCTGGTGTTGTTTTATTGTCCAGAGAGTCCCAAAATGAGTGCACAACTGCAGTCCGTGTTCCAAAAACCCGACATAACGTACGCTTATTTAATATGGGCCGCGATTAATGCAACAGATGATAAGATCGCAACAGTCGGTCAAATGTATCAGTATTTTATCGAAAACTATGACTTTTACAAATTTTCACCAGATGCTTATGTGTAGAAGCGTGCAATAAGGAAAAAGTTATGTATCGATCCGTGTTCTTTCCGTATTGATCCCGGTGTTATTGGAGGGTATTGGTGTGTAGCACCAGATTTTCCCCGTATCTTTGATCAGTGGAGACTTCAAAAGGCGAAAGGTCATGTTAAAACCAACTAAGAAACGTCAGTCGCTGGCAAGCAATGCGCCAGCGACAGCGCCAGCTTCCAATAACGGTCTGACCGTCAGTGAAAACCTGGTGAGCGGCAACCCTTGCTGTCTGTCCCCGCCCGGATACCTGCAACCTGAGCCGGATTTCGCGTACAGATTCCAGCAAGCTTGCATGTACCAAAGTGATTTCCAGCCTCATCAGCTGTCAACTACAGGTGTAGTAGTGCCGCTGTCACCTGTCAACTATGTGTATAATCAAGAATACGGGACTGGCAGTGGCTCGGCGCCAGCTGATTGGCAAAGTCTATGGTGAGTAATGTTACCGTATTTTATACTTTTTTTGAAATATCAATATCAATGCACAGTCAAGCGATTCTCCTGTAAGCAATATCATTGGCTGAGCAGCTTCTACAGTAGATACTGAACAATTGGTGGAAAGCTAGGCGCATGCGCATTGGAACCTTCTTGAAACGCATATGCGTGTCATCACATCTACAGTAGGCACATGTGAACAGGAGAGGCCCCCCGAGAATTATTGGTGGGACTGACTGTGGGAACTTCTTTAGGGGGACTGACTGACCATTACAGTAAAACTTGTACTTTTATTTTTCCTCAGAAAATAAAACTTTGTCATCTCATGTAGAAAACGGCAAATGGGGGGATTTCGATGGATAATATCGCTTTGTGTAACGATGCCTGCACCTTGCTGAATCGGATTTAAAAAACCACGTACCGGAGTCAACAGTTTAGTGGCCGTTGTTATTGATTAGGATAGAATACTGTAACTGAGAGCTTCACAGAAAACCTGAAACAGTATGCTGTTGTTTTCAGACAGTATACAATACTTTTTTATATATACTGTATAATAAACCCGAAAAATAAAAAGTATGCATTTATTCTACATGTATTCCAGTACATATGTGTATTCTATACCCATACAGCATGTATTGTTTAATACTCTTGTGATGTACTGTGCATGCCTACAGTATAAAGTACAGTACTGTACAGTATGCCTGGACAGTACTGTATGTTCTAGAAACACTGTATTTTGTTATAAAAGGAGACAATTAAACAATTTAAAACAAATCAACATTTTCTTTTATTGGTGGAGTAAATACAAAAACATTTATGGAGTAAGTAAAAACATTTATTTAAAAATATAATTTAAAAACATTTAAAGTGTACAGCAATTTAAAACATTTACAGCAAAACATTGTCGGCTTCGACAACAGTTCCTGGTAGCTGGCGAAACACGTTGAGTGGACCAATTTTGGGCTTGGAGGCGACCCGTAGCAAACCTACCCTGCAGCCGTGACGTCACACATACAGACGGGCGCACAGAGGGAAGCTCCGATTCGGGACACAGAGCCGTGGAAGCCAGCCAAACACCTAAGGGAGTCGGTGAGCTGTTTGGGATACCTCCAATTCACCTTGTGTGATACATGCTTATTTTATATTGGCACATTGTAAGTGCGCATTTTTTACCCTTTTTTTAATATATAAAGTTTTCCAATTTGATGGCACTATGTAGCTTTCTCTCTTTTTATGCTATCATTGCTGACGGAGAATTTGAAAGGGGGTCCGGTTCACAATCATCTGCATGGGTGGCAACCCAATTTGCCAACTGCCTTTATATACTCTAGTGTCCTGTGAGTAGAGCAACTATATGAGCCAAGACGCAGTCTATTTATTCTATTGATTTTAGAAACGTCTGCACTTATATCTGTGTATTTTGTTCTCTTATTTCCCTACATGCTCCCCCTGGATGTTTTGAGAAATTGCTAAACCTTGGAACCCGTGAAACAGGTCCCACCAGAGAGGTTTTGAGCTGGGTATTTAGCTATTATATTCATTTTCATTACTTAACACTTATTATTATTATTATTTTCACTTTCATATAGAGTTGTTAGCGCCTTATATCACTTCTTTTCACAAAATACTTCTGGGCTACACCAACACTTGTTAACCTATACTTCTCCCTGAGTGGCTGGGGCAGCTCGCGCAGGATGATGTCGGGCACCGTCTCAATGCAAGCGTATTTGGGTTGGATTCTGGGAGCGGGTGTTCTTCTGGGAGTGGGTGTGCTTGTGGCGGCGGGAGAGGGTAGGTTGTCTGGGAGGATGCTTTCCTCCTGTCTTGGTCGCTGTGTTGTCTACTGGCGTGGTCTTGACGGGGTTGTCATGTCATCCTCGTCAACGGCATAAATGTACACATATTCTTCTGGTGGAGGGGGTGCGCTTGGTGATGGAAGGTTGAATGTCCCATTCATCCCATCCATGCCACCCTCCTGCTCCAGCGTCGGAGATACAGGGGCATGAACTCCGAGCAAATTATGTATCCCCGCTATGTCAGTCTCTATCTTCTCCATCCGTTGATCCATCTTCTCCATCCGTTGATCCATCTTCTCCATCCGTTGATCCATCTTCTCCATCCGTTGATCCATATTTAGCATGGTCTCTAAAAGAAGATCTATCTTTACCAGCATAGTAGAGTTCCCGGGGATATCGACACTTAACCCATTCAGCATGCTGTCTAATGAGCTGGATCTTGTGCATGGGGTGGTGTGGACATCTGGGTGGATGGGTGCTATGGAGGATGAGAGGGGGTTCCCTGGAGAGAAGCAGCAGCGTCGTCGAAGAGGGATGAAGGAGGTGACTGGTGGATTTCCAGGAGAGAAGCAACAGCGTCGTCAAGAAGAGATGGAGAAAGTGACCTGTGGATTTCCGGGAGAGAAGCGGCAGCGTCGTCTAAGCGTAATGGAGAAAGTGACCTGTGTATTTCCGGGAGAGCAGCGGCAGCGTCGGGAAAGAGTAATGGAGAAACGGGGCTGTGGGTTTCCAGGAGAGCAGTGGCAGAGTCGTCTAAGCGTAATGGAGGATGTGGCTTACGGGTTCGATGGGTTGGTTGCCATTTGTTTTGCTTTGAGTGTACATCACCGAATTTCTTCTTGACATAATAAGGCTTCTTAGCCTTTGGGTCAGCAGAAGGTTTTCTTTATTATATAGAAAAACAACCGTGTACAAGCTCCAAGAGTTTTGGTCAGCAATGCCTAAAAAAGCAATAATGAATGATGTATAATCAGAGGAGTTGACACTGGAACATGTGGGTTGAAGGGCTGTATGATCAAAGCATAATGATGGGGGTAACAAAGAGGGCTTAACACAAGGGGGACAAAATGTTTTGAAGATAACTCACTCAGTCTCCCTAGCCCCGGCTGTGCCCGGTGTGGAGTAACACTCTACTCACTGTGAGAACACCGCTTTGCTCCCCTTCCTGCCAGCTGCAGTCCTGACGCTACTCAGAAGCGTCTCCCTTGTTTGAACATCCGGTGGTGAACGCTGATCCTCTCACGTGACAACAGGAAAGGGTAAGGATCGGTTGCCCATCCGCTCCGTGGAAAAAATAGTAAGAACTCACCAGCCAAGAGGTTAAAAATCTTCTTTATTAAGCTACATAAAAAACGAAAAAACAAACAGCACAAACTACTCTCCCACGCGTCTCAAGGAGAAAGCGCCATAGTGGGCGTGAAACGCGTGTGAGAGTAGTTTGTGCTGTTTGTTTTTTCGTTTTTTATGTTGCTTAATAAAGAAGATTTTTAACCTCTTTGCTGGTGAGTTCTTACTATTTTTTCCACGGAGCGCATGGACAACCGATCCTTACCGTTTCTGGTTTTCTTTATTAGCCTTAGCCTTTCGCTTTGGCCTTGGGTTGGAAATGGCTCCCGCCTTTCCCATTTTCTGCATGACATGCACGGCAGAGGCGAGTGGGTTCCTGCGTCCGTAGAATCGGGGTTGATCCATGGAAGCAGATGGCACAATGCAATATCTGGACAAGGGAAAGTTCAGATACAGATCATCGAGTGGCGCTGAGGCAAGGGTGTAGATTGGAAACAGGATTCTTCTTTTAAACGAATACCTCAGGAGAAAAGACAAAACATGCAGATAGCCTGCAATAGTGCATTACCCAGGGACAACTAGGATCACGAATAAAAAGAGCAATTTATTACACAATGATAAAACTAAACAATAAAAATTACAATGTATTACACTAAAACTTTGATGTTCCTCTGCACTGGACCAATTGATCTTTAAACTTGCTCCGCCTTGATAAAAATTGGAATCCTACTCACCAGAAGTGAATAGGACATGTGCATTGGTTTTAGGGTCTTTTCCGCTGGATCAACCGCTCGCCAGGGGGTGAAATACGCCAGCTGTTGAGGGAGGATCAACTTCTATGCTCCGTGTAGAATTGCTGCCAGAGAACGCTCGATCAACTCCTCTGCTGACGTCACCACTGAATTTCCACTGCAACGGTGTCCCTGCGATGCCAAAAAACCTCCTACGTGTTTTGAAACTCCAAATAGTGGGTTTCTTCGTCAGGGATAAATGCTCTTGGAACAAATTCAATCCATATACTTGGGTATATGATCATATCAATTCTATCGATTTATTGCTTATCCAAGGCATGATGTGTGCATATACGTGTATATTTCGTGTTTTTAATTATGACCCAATTATTAATACATCGTTTTGCATTGTTTAGATACCAAGATATATATATGTTGTAGGCGATGATAATTTGGTCATTTCTTTCTTTTATCATATTGTGTTTTATTTTATTTGATGTTGATGTTCTGGGTGTGTGACAACATACACCTGTTGCTCATTTCCATTGGGCAACACGAGCAGGTGTTTTAATTTACACATGCTATAACTAGATGTCTTTTATGCAAGCGGATCACTCTTTGACAAAGGCCTGACAGGCTGAAACGCGTCAGAGGATCCGCTTGCACGTTGTGCAAATAAAGCTTTTTCTACTGCCACAAATCAGCCTTCATTTATTTATTGCGGCTGTGCGGCGCTTATACCCCCTTCGGGAGGATTTTTGCAGTGCTGCTGGAGAACGCTCCATCAACGCCTCCACTGACGTCACCACTGAATTTCCACTGCTACAATGTCACTGCGGTGCCAAAAAACCTCCTACGCGTTTCGAAACTCCAAATAGTGGGTTTCTTCGTCAGGGATAAATGCTCCATGCATCTCTACTTCTATATACACCCCAGTTGGTTCAATTAAAACATTAGTCAATTGAATAATGGTCGGTTGGACATAGAGTCCCATGATAGAACTTTGATGTGATTGTTGCACCTCTACATCGTGGTGACAGGGAATGAATAATTAAAACAGGAATGAATGATTTAACAAATACTAATATAAATATACAGACATCTATACATAAGTGAAAATGAGCTGTTAGTGACAATGTGGACATATAAACATATAAGCAACATGAACAATATAAACATAATAAACAATATGATTTAGTTAATTGCAGAATTGAAATCCACGCCCAGACTGTGATTCTTGATGAGAGTATTGTAAGCTCTCTAATTATAAAAAAGCGATGTAGAATCACAAATCCTGAGTCTAAATGTCAATTTAGCAACACACATCTAAATGTATAACAATGATATGCTTTATTGCTATATCATATTCCATAAACCAGTACTTAGCAATGCTGATTTTGACAGATATTATTCGACTTTAAGCATTCAGAAAAACCGAAATGATTGAATGAATAAAACAAAGTGTTTAGGAAGGAACCTTGAACAACAACTTATACAGTAATGAAATAATATTTGTGTTAATTATTTATCAGTGAACTATTAAATATTATAATATAATAATATAAACTAGAGTGAAAAATATATACAGTACATATAATATCAATTAATGATAGTGAGTGCTATTTATTACTATTGTGTTATTCATAATGAATAGATCTTAATATATACTCTATAATAATTTGTGCTAGTTTGTGATAATATTAATCCGAGTGAAAGTAAAGATAAAAAATATACAAAAATATATTTATGTGAATATTTAATATATATAATATATTTTGTGAATAATTTAATGAATATTTAATAAATGTTTAACAGGCTATCACATATATTGAACAGCTAGATCAGAAATGTCATATAATATAATATAATGTAGTGTAGTACTAATGACATTTGTCGGCAGACAAATCACTGTGCAATTTTATGTGATTTAATTATTTAAGGAAAGCTGATAAGTCAAATTTGATGTTTAGCCCAAGAGGGCTAAGCGTTTTTAATTCAAAGATCCAAAATGACTCTCTTTTGGAGATATAATTTAGCTTATCTCCACCTCTCTTATTAAATACAGGACATTCAATGGCATGACATCTTAGTCCCTCTGGACTTTGAGCATGTGTTGTTTGCTAGAGGTAACTTGGTAGAATCATTTGCTGAAATGGTGACAGCAGATCTGGAAAGACTTATATTGAAGGAAGGAACCAGGAAGGACAACTTAAGTAAAAATGAGAAACAGGCTATCACACAGTTAGAGAAAAATGATCAGATTGTAATTAAGTCGGCAGACAAAGGGGGGGGGGGGCATTGTGGTAATGGATGCCCCCTACTACATTGAGGAGTCTAAACGGTTACTTGGAGATAAAGACACATATCGCCAATTAGACAGCAACCCTACAACTCAATATCAAGAATTATTAAAATCTATATTAGAGAGGGCTGTAAAAGATGGTGTTATAAAGAGTTTATTTATAACACACATCCAAGGATTCCCATCTTTTACATGATCCCAAAAATACATAAGGACTTACTAAGACCTCCCGGTCATCCTATAATATCCGGTATAGGATCATTAACCTCATCATTATCAGAGTTCATTGACTACCACTTGCAACTGATATTACAGTGTAAAGTGTAACATCACTTTACACTGTAATATCACATCAGATGGGTTGTGAAGCAGTAGCATCCAAGTTTGAGCAAGACAAATTAATATCAGCCAAATTGGTAGAATTCTTAATGGCATCCATCAATTTCATTTTAAGGCACAATTATTTCCTCTTCATGGAACAGTTCTATCTACAGATAGGTGGCACCGCCATGGGTACCAAATTTGCTCCCAGCTACGCGAACCTATTTATTGGCAAGTGGGAGGATGATTTCATCTGGTCCAATAAAGAGCTGGGAGTGAATTTGGTCCTATGGCGGCGCTACATAGATGACGTCATTTTCATATGGAGAGGAACTCTTTTGGAGTTGGATATGTTCAAATAATATCTTAACAGCAATGACAGAAATTTAAAATTCATGTTTAAGGAAAGCAAAAGTTGTATTGAATTTTTGGACCTCCAGCTTTATGTTGAAAATAATGTCTTGCAAACGAAAACCTACTACAAACCGGTTCAAGCGAACAACTACAGTACCTCCAAGCCAGCAGCCATCATAATCCCAATTGGATTAAGAACATTCCCAAAAGACAGCTGGTTAGGATCAAACGTAACTGTTCTGACCCTTTAATGTTTGATGCACAGGCACAGGACCTGAAACAAAAATTTGTAGATCGGGATTACAATAAACACCAGTTAAATAGAGCCATTGAAACTGTAAGAGACATGACAAGATCAGATTTATTAGAATACAAACCAAAGGAGAAACAGGAAAATATGAACAACACAGTGGCCTTTATCACACAGTACAACTCGTTAGCTCCACAAATAATCAAAACGTTTGGCAAATATTGGGGTATATTAAGACAAGATGAGATCTTGAGGACATATCTGAAAGAAAAAACAGAAGTATATTTCAGAAAAGCAAATAATCCCAAAACACAATTGTCACCGAGCTGCCCCTTCAGTAAGAATTCAACAATTAGGGATAACATCAAGGGATACTTCCCATGCTCGAAGTGTATAGCATGTCAGCATAGTATTAAAACTAAAAAATTCACATCTAATATCACACACAAAGAGTATCCAATCAGGACACTAATAAACTGTCACAGTCAGTTTGTCATTTACCTTCTGGAATGCCCGTGCGGTCTACAATATGTGGGCCGCATGGGTAGAACATTACAAAGGAGATTGGGAGAGCACATATATAATATTAAAACGGGATTTGAGTCTCATAATGTATCTCTATACTTCAAAACAACACATGCTCAAAGTCCAGAGGGACTAAGATGTCATGCCATTGAATGTCCTGTATTTAGTAAGAGAGGTGGAGATAAGCTAAATTATATCTCCAAAAGAGCGTCATTTTGAATCTTTGAATTAAAAACGCTTAGCCCTCTTGGGCTAAACATCAAATTTGACTTATCAGCTTTCCTTAAATAATTAAATCACATAAATTTGCACAGTGATTTGTCTGCCGACAAATGTCATTAGTACTACACTACATTATACAGTATTATATTATATGACATTTCTGATCTAGCTGTTCAATATATGTGATAGCCTGTTAAACATTTATTAAATATTCATTAAATTATTCACAAAATATATTATATATATTAAATATTCACATAAATATATTTTTGTATATTTTTTATCTTTACTTTCACTCGGATTAATATTATCACAAACTAG
This sequence comes from Ascaphus truei, assembly GCF_040206685.1. NCBI lineage: Eukaryota > Metazoa > Chordata > Amphibia > Anura > Ascaphidae > Ascaphus > Ascaphus truei. Next base: position 200,239,603 of record NC_134483.1, on the reverse strand, counting down.
CACAAATTATTATAGAGTATATATTAAGATCTATTCATTATGAATAACACAATAGTAATAAATAGCACTCACTATCATTAATTGATATTATATGTACTGTATATATTTTTCACTCTAGTTTATATTATTATATTATAATATTTAATAGTTCACTGATAAATAATTAACACAAATATTATTTCATTACTGTATAAGTTGTTGTTCAAGGTTCCTTCCTAAACACTTTGTTTTATTCATTCAATCATTTTGGTTTTTCTGAATGCTTAAAGTCGAATAATATCTGTCAACATCAGCATTGCTAAGTACTGGTTTATGGAATATGATATAGCAATAAAGCATATCATTGTTATACATTTAGATGTGTGTTGCTGAATTGAAATTTAGACTCAGGATTTGTGATTCTACATCGCTTTTTTATAATTAGAGAGCTTACAATTCTCTCATCAAGAATCACAGTCTGGGCGTGGATTTCAATTCTGCAACTAACTAAATCATATTGTTTATATTGTTTATATTGTTCATGTTGCTTATATGTTTATATGTCCACATTGTCACTAACAGCTCATTTTCACTTATGTATAGATGTCTGTATATTTATATTAGTATTTGTTAAATCATTCATTCCAGTTTTAATTATTCATTCCCTGTCACCTCGATATAGAGGTGCAACAATCACATCAAAGTTCTATCATGGGACTCTACACTGGCGACACACTTTATTCGAGCTCGGCTAGTCCCACGAATTCGGGTATACCCGGGTGTATTGAGGTTTGTGACTGTTTTCTGCATTGAGGTATTTTCCAGGCAGGGATTGAAGCATTTTATTCCCGCTGGCTGCAATACTGCACAGTATATATATATATATACTGCATTACAATTCATGAATTTATGCCATCTGGTAGACACGCGAAGCATTGCAGCCTATTAAATCCTAATCATTATCATTTAACAGATCAGCCGCCTGTCAGCCAGGCATGAACCCAGGCTGGGAAGGCAAATGCAACGGGGCTTGTCAGAGGTGAGGAGCGGCGCATTCCAGGTATCTGCCAGGTACATACTGGGTATTTGCTCGAATAAAGTGTGTCGGTGCAGTATGTCCAACCGACCATTATTCAATTGACTAATGTTATTATTGAACCAACTGCGGTATATATAGAAGTAGAGATGCATGGAGCATTTATCCCTGACGAAGTAACTACTATTTGGAGTTTCGAAACGCGTAGGAGGTTTTTTGGCACCGCAGGGACACCGTAGCAGTGGAAATTCAGTGGTGACGTCAGCGGAGGAGTTGATCGAGCGTTCTCCGGCAGCAATTCTACACGGAGCATAGAAGTTGATCCTCCCTCAACAGCTGGCGTCTTTCACCCCCTGGCGAGCGCTTGATCCGGCGGAAAAGACCCTAAAACCAATGCACATGTCCTATTCACTTCTGGTGAGTAGGATTCCAATTTTTATCAAGGCGGAGCAAGTTTAAAGATCAATTGGTCCAGTGCAGAGGCACATCAAAGTTTTAGTGTAATACATTGTAATTTTTATTGTTTAGTTTTATCATTGTGTAATAAATTGCTCTTTTTATTCGTTAGCGTAATTGTCCCTGGGTAATGCACTATTGCAGGATATCTGCATGTTTTGTCTTTTCTCCTGAGGTATTCGTTTAAAAGAAGAATCCTGTTTCCAATCTACACCCTTGCCTCAGCGCCACAGGAGGTTGCTATTTCCACATTTCCAAGTCTGGTTTAGAGACACCAGAACAATCTCTTTGGGCAGCTCCAGGACTACCTATTGGACATTGTATCTAAGGTTGTGTTTTATATTTATATCAACATATGTTTGCATGAGCGCTTATTTTTGCACCTATTTTTATCAACAGATCATCGAGTGGTGGGCTATGCAAAGTGTGTCACCTTTTATGCATGGCAACGAGGTGCAGGTGTTAAAAGTGGGTGTACTCTAATGTGATTCATTAACGTATAAATACACAATCCATTTTGTGGATTCACTGCACATTGAATACACATCGACTGAACATCGAATATACATTCTTGTGCTTGTATTTCTTTCTACTCTCAGCTATGCCTGTTAAAAAGATTTCAAAGGATCTCAGCATGAGAATTAAGGAGATGTACACGAGCGGACAACGAATTGCAGATATCCAACGCTGATTACACTAGCGACACACTTTATTCGAGCTCGGCTAGTCCCACGAATTCGGGTATACCCGGGTGTATTGAGGTTTGTGACTGTTTTCTGCCCGAGTGCATTGAGGTATTTTCCAGGCAGGGATTGAAGCATTTTATTCCCGCTGGCTGCAATACTGCACAGTATATATATATATATACTGCATTACAATTCATGAATTTATGCCATCTGGTAGACACGCGAAGCATTGCAGCCTATTAAATCCTAATCATTATCATTTAACAGATCAGCCGCCCGTCAGCCAGGCATGAACCCAGGCTGGGAAGGCAAACGCAACGGGGCTTGTCAGAGGTGAGGAGCGGCGCATTCCAGGTATCTGCCAGGTACATACTGGGTATTTGCTCGAATAAAGTGTGTCGGTGCAGTAGGTGCTTCTGGCCTCGTTGTACCAGCAGCCACTGGGAGCTATCATGCACACGGAAAGACCAAAAAACGCACAAGGACATCAACGGTAACTAACGCGTAAGTATATTATACTGTCTATATATCTATAATTATTTATCTTGCTGCATATTAATATAACTATATATTATTGATCTATCTATTATTGTTTATATCGCTGTATATTTATAAAACTATTAAACACAGTATATCTATTTATTATTGTTTATATCGCTGTATATTTATAAAACTATAAAACACAGTATATCTAACTATTATTGTGTATATACTGTAGCGCTGTATATTTATAAAACTATAAAACACAGTATATCTATCTATTATTGTGTATATAGCGCTGTATATTTATAAAACAATAAAACACAGTATATCTATCTATTATTGTTTATATTGCTGTATATTTATAAAACTATAAAACACAGTTTATCTATCTATTATTGTTTACTGTAAATGATATGCTGTACTTGTGGCCTAGTGCACTGTAACTTACAGGATTGTTGTTTTTCTTTACACTGTAGGGAGACAACTCTTCTGGTTGACAAAATAAGTGAAGAGAATGATGAGAAGAGTGCCTTAAGGGTCAAGTACACTCTGCTGCAAAATCACAATCTCACTGTATCCGAGACCAGCATAAAGAAGATGAGACGCAGAATTGGATGGAAATATGGACGTGTGAGGTTAGTATTGGACAATACAGGAGGTTAAAGTGTTGTTTAAGAAACTGTACTGTACCTATAAAATTATTCCTTGTCATTACAGAGCGTACCCTATGATAAGGGATGTCAACAAGATCAAGAGAGTGGTCCAGGCCCAAGCATGGATCGACAGTGGAGAAACTTTTCAGGATTGCATCTTCACTGACGAGTCTACTGTATCGCTGGAGAGATTTGTCACCTTTGCATTCCACAAAAAAGGTTGCATATCTATGAAGGCTTGTTCAAAACACCCAGTAAAGATGCATGTGTGGGGTGCCATCTCTAGGCGTGGACCAGGATGCATTGTCATCTTTGAAGGTAAAGTAAGTCACACGCTTTTGCCTTATGCACTTTACTGTACTAGTGTGCAGTATTTTGAGCACTTTTCTTTTCTTGTTATAGGAATCATGAATAAAGCTTTTTTTCCAAGAGCAAATTGTGCCTGAGATTGTGGAATACATCACACGCGAGTTCCCAGATGGTCACCGTTTCTATCAGGACAACGATCAGAAGCACACTGCGTCAACAGCGCATATTCTTGAGCGCGGTATCAACTGGGTGAAGACGCCAGCGGAGTAAGTGCGGTAACCGTGTGTCATTTTTTTCCACTGTTTACTGTGGATCTCTTTAACTAATTCTCCTTTTTTTCCCCCTCCAATGACAGATCGTCAGACTTTAGTCCAATCGAAATGGTCTGGCATCAGCTGAAGGATCATATCCGAAAAGTCGTGAAATCTTCCAAAAAGGATGAGTTGGCGCAAGGCATAATGAGTTTTTCGAACGATGTTATAAATATATTGACCATATTGCGACTGTGTTGCCCATTGTGATAGAGCATAATGGGCAAGCATCAGGAAGGTAGTATGGTACAGTACTGTACTGTAGTATCGTAAGTACAGGCACACAAGTACAGTATGATACAGGTAAGTATGGCACAGATTGTTTTACAGCATGCACCTAACTGCACATTTTTTTTCTTTCCTGAGAGAGCAGCATTAGCCATCTGGATATCCAAACTTTACTTCACTAGTAAGTGGATGGTGGTGGTCTGGGTGTGGTTTTCTTCAATAAAGCAGAATGATGCCATTATGCAAGAATGTATGTAATTCAAGTATGTATTAAACATATAGCATCACACTTAAATGGGTAAAAAAAAGCATAGACGCATAAAACTAAAGATGAGTGGCTTCCGATATCCTCACCACTGTTATAGTCTCCCAATCTGTTGAGCTCCCGGTGTGCGTCACGTCACTTTCCGGTGGCGGGTCACATCACTTCCGGTGCACTCTGTATCACGGAGAGGGATGGGCGGCAATCGGGTATGAGGACAGAGGGTATCTTGAGAGCCTACTCCACAGACTCTACGCGTTTCACTTGGCATAGCTTCTTCAGGAGTATTCAGCCACCAGTGTGTACTGCACCGACACACTTTATTCGAGCAAATACCCGGTATGTACCTGGCAGATACCTGGAATGCGCCGCTCCTCACCTCTGACAAGCCCCGTTGCATTTGCCTTCCCAGCCTGGGTTCATGCCTGGCTGATGGGCGGCTGATCTGTTAAATGATAATGATTAGGATTTAATAGGCTGCAATGCTTCGCGTGTCTACCAGATGGCATAAATTCATGAATTGTAATGCAGTATATATATATGTACTGTGCAGTATTGCAGCCAACGGGAATAAAATGCTTCAATCCCTGCCGGAAAATAACTCAATGCACTTGGGCAGAAAACAGTCACAAACCTCAATACACCCGGGTATACCCGAATTCATGGGACTAGCCGAGCTCGAATAAAGTGTGTCGCCAGTGTAAGAGCTGCAGAGTGAGAAGCTTTCTCTCTCTGTATCTCCCCACGCAGCTCTTACAGCAGTTCTCGTGCTTTCTTTTATTACTTTTTGTACGTAGGTTAAAAAAAAAAGAAGAATTGTCTCCTGCAGCGTTAATGCTTCACGACGCATGTGTTACTGTCCTTTTGGCCGCGGGGGCACATTTGGGGGCGCGTTCGTCTGCATTTTTCCTTGCGGTCACGGAGAGTGACGTAGAGTGTACGTATTTCTATATCTGTGTATTAACTATATTTATTTTGACATTTAGAAATGCCCCCCATCTATAAGGTCCCTTCATAAAAGCTTCAATGAAATTAAACACAAATGTTATGCAAATTTTTTTTTTTTTAATTATTTATTAGTACTAATATTAAGTGTCACTGGTTACACCTTATAAAGTAGCTTTATAAGCAATGGAGCCTTAACTTATTTGTTAAGTAGATTCTTATTTGAAAGATTAAGAAAGTCTGACAAAAGACTGAAGTTGTACCTGAAGTGAGAATTGGTCTGACTTGTTTCATTGCATCAGTATATGGCTACTAGGGCTTAAAATGTTCACACAAAAAAAATCAGAAATATACTGTAGTACATAGTATATCAGAACAGAGCAACTATTTGACTAGAAATATTTTTTGACATTCAAGGTGCACATTGAGAGGGAAAAAAGTTAGCACTGTACATAGGCGCACACGAGTTCAATATAATTTGGTATTACCGTGCCTCAATTTTACCCCAAAAATGCTATTTGCAATGCTTAGTACATATGCTTGGTCCAATGTCTGGTCTTTGGTAAATCATATTATCTCCCTGTGCTTTAGCCTAACCAAATATAAGATGGTAATAAAAAGATCATTCTTTCTCCTGTATTAATTGCAGGCCATGGTACCAGCAATGTGCTATTAGGGTTCTACCTCCAGAGCTAAATGATTATGTTAGGCAGTTTGGATGAGAGGTGTTGAATTAATAAAATAAGTCTTTTTAACCTTACAGATGACAGAGCTCTATCTTTCACAGACAACAGCTGGTAGTAAATATGAAATATGCTGTTCCTATCCAGATTCATTTATATTCCAGGTGTCGTTCTGTAGGTTGCAGATGGGAATGAGATTACTGTATGTCTGCATTTATGTCATTTTTTCTTAGCTTAAAAGCACAAAACTCCCAAGAGTCCTGTTTAAGTGAGGCCACAATCACAACAAGTCATGAATGTTTTAATGAAGAAAGCTCTGGCTCAATGAAGATAAAATATGAAGAGAGAGAACTTCAAAGCATTCTAGGAAAACAGAACTTTCCTACTTTAAAGGAAATAACTATTTTGTGGATAGTCGGTGATCATTCCATTTGTTGCCATTAAAACTTGTAGACATTAGGCTTTTTTTTACTTTTAACATTGTTTGTTTAGTGTCTCTGTATAATTGCAATCTGTGAAAGTCCTTTTGCCTGGATATTTTCCTATGATCAGAAGCCAAAGAAGACTGGACAGACCTTGAACACTTTATCACTCATTATTGTACAGCATACTGCTACAAAACAGATATGCTGATAAAAGCAATAGATCATGGTTGTGGAAAATGTTTTTTTTTTTTTTTATATATATATAGTTCAATTTTAAATGTTAGATTTACTATAAATATTATAGGCTTAAAGCACAATTTCATGGTAGAGTGAAACTGTGCTGCAAGTTAACATGTTTGATTATATAATCATGAAACACACCATGTCTGTTTATTCCAGCACCAACATTCATTTTAGTAATAGTGAAAGTAGTCAAAAAAATCTTGCCAGGTCAGTCATGTTGATTTTGTGCAGTACTGTACTTGCTCATTTAATCTCTTTGTAATACTGTAGTGAGAAAGAACAGAAAAACAGTCAATTGCTACAATAGGGGTTTCTTTATTGATGCTTAGAGGATATTGGAAGTTATTTTGTTAGCACTGGGAGTCACCAGCAGTATTCATTGGTATCGATTACATAAAAAGAACATACAAAGGGGCCCATTGTAGTGGCTCTGAAATGTGATTTAACGTGTATAAAGTGCACTTTAGTGGTGTATTGGTAAACTTTGCAATTCTGTAAGCTGTTATCGCATGTCTAAACAGCTTTTTTAGATGCATTGCACTCTTAAGGAGAGCGAGTGGCTCAGTGAGTAATGACACTAACTGGCACAGAGTTTGAGGCAGGGATTCCTGGTGTCGGCTCCTGGTGGCCTTGGGCAAGTCTCTTGTTCTCCCTGTGCCTCAGGCACCAAAAAACATAGATTGTAAGCTCCAGAGGGCAGGGACCTGTGCCTGCAAAATGTCTCTGTAAAGCGCTGCATACAACTAGCAGCGCTATACAAGAACATGCTATTATTTTTATTATTTTCTGCCAATCAGATCGGTTTGTCAAAAAAGGGTGAGACTCGCATTTTGTGCCAACAACTGCTATTCTCGTATCTTCGTAATGCAAATCGTTTCTAAAATACTCACTTTTTTTTAACACCACCTAAAGATGTGGCGAGATTGGTATTGCGAGTTACATCTATAGCCTGAAATATAGGTTTGGCTGAGAGAGCAAAACCCATACGTTAGACTGAAGATGGAGATAGCACCACATCTGGTCACTGCGCTTCTAAAGCAAGAACAGTCCAGGCATTTGGCTGTTAAACCAAGCGATGCCACTTTTTTTGAGACGCAGTTTAGAAGAAGCGGTTTGCAATAGAGAATACCGTTTTTTTTTCTCACATTTCAATCTGCTACTTCTAAACATGCCAAACGATGCGGTTTGGCAATAACAACTTTGAATCTACTAAAATAGGCCCCAGAGTGTTGGTTTAGAGTGCAGTATGATCATTTCCATGATAGGGATTCTACGTATACAAATTATTCATTAGAAGGTGCTTCATTAAACACCCATTTCCTAATCTAATTTATTTCTGGAGGAGATGGCACCATATTGCAGAGAAATGAATTGAAGACACGTCCAGCACTGAAAGGATTTAAGTGGAACAGGATTTATAATATAATCATTTCTCAAAGCACTCAAACACAGTAGAACTTTTACTTTGGAATCTACCAGGACAATAACAAAACAACAGTGAAGAATATGTGATGTAGTCCTTGCTCGCTGCAGTCTGTTAATTAATAGATTTGACATTGGGTTTATTCCAACAAACATAATAGCTGGGTTAACATGACTGTGATGAAATCCTTACTTAACTTGACAATCTTTTTTTAACTTGAGAATCCTTTACGTTGGAAATAAAACATTCAGAAAAGAAAAAATAACAAATCACGGAGCACAACTACTCGAAACACACTTATGCAACCAATTTTAGAGCAATGGATGTGTAGTTGTGGAAATGGAAATAATGGATACATTGAAATAAAAAGTCCTGTGCATGTAACCTGTGTTAGTTTCTTCTCACCTTCAGCTCATTTATTTTTCAACCATATTACAGTATTGAAGTACATGGAGTATTTGAATTCAAAGTTTGTATTAGTCTAAAATACAAGAATCCAGGCATTAATTCAGGTTATCTTAGTACAATGATACATTTAAAAAAAGAAAAACAAGAGGCTTTTCTTTCACCCTCTCCTTATTCTTCTCTATATTCAAAGTTCTACTTTTTTCATCATTCATCATAAGTGATTAAAATGCTACGGATCCTACTTATAAAGAAAAAAGTCTGCACTGATGCTTATGCATCAACAATTATATATATTTTTTTCCTCCTAAAATGTGACATATTTATAAAGTGTATTTCTACCATAACTCCCTCATCTCGTTGCAAACAGAAGCAGACATATTCGAAAGTTGCACAACAAAGATTGCTACAGTATATAGAGGCTGCCAGGCACAGGTATTTTTCAGCGTGATTTGCATTTTAAGACTTTGCACTTATATTGGTGCTTATCCCTAGATGGCACTAACAAATGTACGTAAGTACCAGCACTCACAAATCTACGTAAGTACCAGCACTCACTGTCTAATAGCTAAATGATGAAAACAGTTGTAATGCAGAATAAATATTTAATAATAAAACGAACCAGAAATAAATCAAATGTGTATGCAGAAACCAGTATCACAAATAAGCATGTCATAAAGTGAGGGGGGGGGGGGGGGAAGGAAAAGGGGAAAAAACATGAAACCCGAGGAATATACACAAAAAACGGAGAACGGCAGAGGGTTTGATTACTGTCTTAATTTGCTATTCCCATTAACCTTTCATTGACTGTTGTGGTCTCATGGTGCTTCTTTGCAAGCTGCTGTCTTGCAAGCTGTGTTCAGCCTTTACTGTACCATTGCCCAAAGTTTCTTGTGGTACTTGAACTACTGGCATTGACTTTAGATTTTACATTTTGACTTTGGATTCTTGCTGCCCTGCTATTAGCTGTTTAGCTGTATTTAGCCTACACTGTATGTTTGCTATCTATTTTCAGGGGTGTCTGATTTGACCAGTTATAGGGGAAGGGAGGCTTAGGGAAGTACCTCTGGGACCTTTTGGACCAGGGGGAATGGGCCAGGTGAAGAGGTAGTCCCTCAAAACGTCGCCCCCCTAGCATACTTGCCGTTCTCCGTTCTTTGTGTATATTCCTTGTGTTTCATGTTTTTTCCCCTTTTCCTTTCCCCCCCCCCCCCACCCCTCACTTTGTGACATGCCCATTTGTGATACTGGTTTCTGCATACACATTTGATTTATTTCTGGTTCGTTTTATTATTAAATGTTTATTCTGCATTACAACTGTTTTCATCATTTAGCTATTAGACAGTGAGTGCTGGTACTTACGTAGATTTGTTAGTACTATACAGGGGAATAAGGGTCCCCTTTTGTTCCGTGCACCCTGCAATTGCATAAATTTAACACTATCAGAGTGCTGTCTATCGTCCCCTTTTACCCTTATCCCTAGATGGGATCTCTTCCAAATTACCGTACTTTGTAATAGTGTGTACGGTCACTGGTATTCTATTTTTGGGTGTGGTTTTGGTTCTAAATATTTATGGGGATTTTGGGTTTATGTCCAAAAAATTCCATATGTCTTCCTCAGGGGCTAATATGACTAATGTGTTGAAACGTGCGTAGGGTGGAGTCTTGCACTGCTGAAGGACACTTTGTTTGGGGACATTGAAAACGGAGGACTGCATCATCTAGCCCAGTGGATGCTGTATCGGCCGTGAAGAAGAAGCTGTTGCTGTGTAAAGTGCTGTTCATCCAAATTGACCCAGGGTGGTCTAAATGCTCACCACAAAGTCACTTGTGTAAGTGCATTATTTTATGTTTTTTAAAATAAAAGCAATATTATACTATTTTTTTCTTTTTCTTTTCTATATAATGTATGTGGATTTTCCCTCCTTTCCCATGGAATAATACCTGTGTAAACACAGAGTACCTGTTTGGAGAAAAGTTTGTAACTTATAGCAACCACACTGCCTGATCATCACGTCTAATATATGAATGAAAAATCTATAGAGTCCTCATCAATACTCTATTTGTTGAACCAGACAATATTGCACTATTGGGTGTCTTTATTTCTTCCATGTCCTGATGAAATTTGCGCACCTGATGTTCATCATCGTTCGCTGTTTGGATTGGGATTGAGTCCTGTTTCAGGAGCTGCACTTTCTAAGGATAGTATATATTTTATTTGTTTGTATTTTGTTAAAGTTCTCCAATGGGAGAAGCGCAGGGATTCACTTTCTGTTTTTTCACATATGTATGGCCAATCCTTTCACCAGCAGCATGCTCCTTACACGGAGAAGCGCAGTAAATATATATTTGTTTTATATTGTATTAAACCTTGTCTACCTGCCCAAGTTTCTAGTTTATCCAGATCCTTCCATATACCGTATAAATTACATCCTGTTCTCAGTTTATTACCTTACATAATTTAGTGTCATCAGCAAAGATAGAGACCCTTTACAAATCTCAAGGTCAATTAGGAAACAAGATACAGGGGCATACTGGTGGCTTGCTATTGATTGGTTTTGAATGGGCAAAAGCACTAATAGCCATATCTCGCTACAGTAATAGGTGGGTAGTAGGGTGCTCATTGATTGCCAATGTGGCTATCTGTCCACTGAGGGCATAGATAACAACAGTGACAATCAATCGATAAAATGGCTAGTGTTTGTTTTGATTGTATTGTAATTCATATTTTTTTTAATTGTAATGTGCCGTACTGTACAGTATATTTGAATGGGCAAAAGTGCTATTAGCTATGTTTGGTCTATTGTCCATTCCTGTGTGTAGGGTTGGGGATAGAGGTGGAGGTTGAAGGGGGTAGTTTCCCCGGGGGTGGGCCGGGGTCAGTCATGTGGGCCATGACCCGGGACATTTAAACTTGCAGGAGGTACCAGCACTCGATACGGAGGCCTGAACCCCTGGGAAGCAGCGGTCCACAGACCTGAAATGAATGTGGTTTAACTCCGGAGATTCATTGCTTCAATCCTAGGTGATAAAAATTTAAACAGTGCAGTCACCTGTAAGAGCTGTGCAGGGAGACAGTGAGAGGGGCCACTTCTCTATGCACAGGTCTTCCCTGCAGGAATCACAGCAAAGGACCCTGCTGTGTTAATCCTTATGGGAAAATCCCACCGTGCTGCACCTGCTCCAAGTGATGCGCACGTGAAGTGGATCAAATCTGTATGTTTAGATTCTATATTTTGCTAGAGCTGAAAAAGAAACGAGGTTGAAAAACATTTATAAAATATGATGGTAGTTTTCTTACGATCCCCAAGTGGGGCTGGATAGATGCAAGATATTTTGCAAACACATACGTTCAGGGTCTCTTATAGTGGGTGAAGTACCATGACTTACTGCAATCTAAGTTCCTACAACTTGGTGCCCAAGCGATTGTCAAACCGCTTGCTTCCCTAGTCAACGCTATCCTGTCTGCAGGCCATATCCCTAAGACCTGGAAAACTGCCAGAGTTGTCCCAATCTTCAAAAGTGGGGACAAAAACACTGTCTCAAACTACAGGTCAATCTCTCTTCTCCCAAAACTAGCCAAAGTCATGGAAAAATGTGATCACTCCCAGTTAAGCGATTATTATACCAAGACAAATTTCCCTAACCAATTCCAATCTGGCTTTCACCCCAAATACTCCACAGTAACTACCCTGCTAAAAGTTTGCAATAAAATCCAGTGTGGAATGGAACTGGGACAACTCATTGGTGCAATATACCTAGATTTTGCAAAGACTTTTGATAGTGTTAATCATGTTATCTTGCTAAACAAAATGCAGTGCTCTGGAATAGAGAAGCATGCTTTAAAATGGTTTCATTCCTAATTATCAGGTAGAGCCCATCATGTGTCTCTCTCAGGCTCTAACTCCAACCCCTTGGATATCACCTGCGGGGTCCCGCCAGGCTCTGTTCTGGGGCCCCTACTCTTCTCAGTGTTCATCAATGATCTTCCTACAGCTGGTAGGGGAGCTTCAATACACATGTATGCGGATGACACAATCTTATATGCGCACAGTTCTAGCCTCTCCGACCTTGGATACATACTTCAATCTGATTTTTGAGACTTAAAAATTGGATTTCCAAAAACAAACTGGTTTTAAACGTTGACAAGACTGTAACAATGGTATTTGGGACCAAGGCTACATTTTTAAAGTTCCAATGAATGAGCTCCAGATCAGAACCAATGCTAATACCACCCTAGCCCCTGTTAATAGTTTTAAATACTTGGGCATATGGTTTGACTCCCATTTAACATTTGGGTTGCACATTGATACCCTGACACCCAAAACCTATGCCAAACTAGGTGTACTTTACAGGAACGAATCCTCCCTAAGTCTTCTGGTCAGAAAGCGTTTCGCACAGCAGATGCTAATGCCAATTAAAGACTATGGTGACATAGTATATGGCACGGCACCCCAATCCCACCTTAACAAACTTGATACCCTCTATAATTAAATATGCCGTTTTGTCCTCCAATGCAACCACAACACAGATTACTGCGAAATGCTCAAAGAAGTAGATTGGCCATCACTTGTCTATGCGCAAAATTCATCTTTCCTGTCTTGCCTTCAAATACTTTCTGGGCAAGCTACCCGGCTAGCTGAACAAGCTCCTCACCCCTACCACATGCAGCACTTATCATCTGAGATCTGACTCCAAAAGGCTGTTCATGGTCCCAAGGCTCAGCAAAGTATCTGGCCGCTCATCCTACTCTAACCGTGCATGTCACTACTGGAACAATCTACCGGAGACTCTCACATTCACCACCAGTCTTAGCTCTTTTAAAACTAAAGCTGTCTCTCATTTTAATCTGGTCTGTAGCTGTTACATACTCCTATAACATATATGATCTCTTACTGTGCATGCAATGTCTAGTTTATTATGTATAACCCTGCTCACTTAACGTAACTATGTATTTGTAACATGTATTTTTCATTATAACTCTGTGCCCAGGACATGCTTGAAAACGCTCAATGTATTACTTCCTGGTAAAACATTTGTCTAAATAAATAAATAAATAAATAAATAAATAAATATATTAGACAGAGAGACAGAGAGAGAGAACTGTGACATTAAAAAAACATCTCCAATGCATTGCTTATTATGGCAACAATTATATAAAAATAAATTAATATAATCTAACAGGTAATATAATAAAAATACTTCATAAAGTCTAAGGACAAGAAGCAGACAAAATTTATATCAAACTGAATCTGAGCTTAAAGGAATTGACATATGAAATGTGTCACCTTTTGTATTAAAAAGTATCTTCCCACATAGGACTTGCAACTAAGCCGCAACCACAGGAAATGACCTCCCTGATGACTTTCAGTCTTCTTCAAAGGCCTTTTTATACTGGCACGGGCCGTCCCAGAAGATGTTTCATAGGGACACATTTTGGATTTCATCAGAAATGGAGTGAATCACATCGTACAGCTACCAATTGCAATTGTGTGGGGGCGGGGGGGGGGGGAGTTGTTACTAGCCACTTGCTGTATGTAGCCAAGAAGTGCAGGTATTTTAGATTAAGTTACATATTAACCTCTTAGTATCCTTTAGTGGCCAGCTAGTCATGGGAATGCATGACTAACTTACCATTAGGGTCACTGATGGGTTAATATAATGTAATAAGTGTGAATTGTAATGTTTTATCTCCTGTTCCATGTTAATTTAGCTTATCTTGCCTATGCATATAATGGCCATTACAGTGACCGTTCTGTACATTGGCGAGATAGGGCTAACACCAGCCTGGGGTAGCTGATAAAAAATGGTGATACTTTTGGGCCTGACCCTGTTGGTACTAGATAAATAACATTTCCACTTACATTATTTATATGACTTAATATTCATCAAGCACCCCCAATTTTCACATTCAACGCCTTGCTGCAAATTCACCTACCTTTTCAACGCCTCTACTACAAACTCCAGAAGCCCTTGACCTCCCTGACGGAACTTCTCGTAATGCACTTCTTCTCCTACTGTCTCTGTAAGCCTCCCAACATACTGTATACTTAAATTGTAAGCTGTTGTGTTGTCATTTACCTATTGCTGTTATCCCCATTGTTTGTACTGTATGTAATATACTGTATGTCTTGTAATTTTGTAAAGCTCTGCGTGCAATGTTGGAGCTATACATAAATAAAATTATAACACAGTTATTGTAAAATAAAACATTCTTCTATAAGACAGTAAACAATAATTACAATTTTTTAAAATATAAATTAGAAGCACATTGTTTCTCCATTGATACAAACCAGCTTGGTTCAACATTTTAAATACTTCTTTTGATTGCTGTGTTTTCTACCGATGTAGCTAGACTTACTGCCTGTGGTATCTGAGTCTGCGGCACCTGAGACAGCGTCTGCCGTGGTAGCGGTGCAGGGGGTCCATGCTTCCGAATGGGACTCTGTGCAGCTGTAATCCTTTGGTAGCGTGACTTCCACAGTTGGCAGTGGCACCACTGACATGTAGGTTATCTACCTGTAATTTAGAGCATGCTTTGATCAGATTATTATGCAGAGTTCCACCATATATCCGCGTTTCTCTAAAATGCAGTGACAAATGGATAGGACAATGAAGAAATGATTTAAAAAAATTAAAATACTTCTTACTATGTAAAAAAAAATGTCAGGTGCAAGTGAGCAGTAGAGATACTGTAAATGTAGTAAAAAGGAGAGAGAGTGAAATGATTCCACAGTGGTTGCAGCATGTTGATTTTGTTAGGGAATAAGATGGAGACAGAGAGACAGAAAGATGTTACAAAAAGCAATCAAACAATTGTAAGTAACTTGATGAACAGATTTCCTAAATAGTTGAATGACAGATTCAAGAATAAGAAATAAGTCAAGCACAGAGACGCTTTTTCATTTATTGATACACAGGCTGTAAAAATATGATAGGCAAGGTCGTTCAATCTAATTCTAGAGTGTTGGATAATGCAATACTTCATATATAAGATTTTTCAAGATTATTTAAGATTGTCATATATACATTATAAATGATACTGAAGGAAAATGTATCCCAACTCGGGTCCAGATCCACAGAGCTCCGTTAACGCAGGGTGTTATGTTTCATAGGTTAACCCATGACTCATGTTAGCTTCCCAGACCTTGAAAATGGGTTTTACTGGAGAGGGGAGAGAAACACACACACACACACACACCTTTAGATAACACAGGGAAAGACATATCCGAGATACCTGGTATTTATGTTAAAATTGATTAAATTAGCTTATATCCCAGTTATCTCAGGTGTCCTCCTATTTGTGCCCAGCTATATCTATGTATTGTCTAAATGTCTCTCTCTCTCCTCTTTTGCATTTCATTAACACCAGCATCAACACCAGTTATCAGGGCCGCAGACAGATTTCCCAGGGCCTAGGACTCGAGTTTGTAACGGTACCACTCTCCACCCCCACGTTGACGACCTTGTGAGGCCCCTTGCAGAGCACCTCTCTTGCGAGCCCCCTCCTCTATTCCCCCTCTCACACACCCTGGTGAGCCCCTCCTCTATTCCCCCTCTCGCACCTCCTCGCAAGCCCCCTTCTCTATCCCCCTCTCGCACCTCCTTACGAGCCCCCTCCTCATGCCCATGTATTTCTCTTCCACCCTCTGTCTCTCACTCTCTCCCCCTCCGCTATCACTTACTTACCCCCTGTCCCTCAACCCCCCCACCCCACAAACACACAATACCTACAATACCCCCAAAACACCCAAAATACAATAACCCCCCACACACCAAGCTGGGCCAGACTTCTCGATGCACCTAGCTTCCAGTGCACAGTGGCAGTGGAGAGAGGCAGCACCGACATGGGAACCGGAGGCAGCATCTGAGGAGACCCAGGGCCCAGGGGTGGTGACGAAAACCAGAGGCCCAGCAGCTGGATGCAGAAGAGGTCAGGCCCAACTTCGACAGCCAGCCAGGTCAAAATACTTTTTGACCACAAGCGTATCAGACATTGCCACATACAAGCAAAAAAAATCAAAAAGGACCTCCTGAGCATCAGTTGATAATGATGCTGATGATGATTAAACATGATTATCCTTTCCTATGTTGTTAAATCATCATAAAAGATTTTTTTTGCAATCTGTTGACTACAAGACCACCACATCAATTTAAATTTCCTTCCCATACAACTACATTAATGAATATTATGTTAAATTAATGGTTTAATGTTTACACATAAGGGCAAATAACATGAGAAGAAAAAGGTCAAATATATTCCTTACGCAGTACATTTGATAATGAAAAATCAAGGTTAGAAAACAGATATGGCAGTTGTTACTAAAAATGTCGTGCTGTAGAGCCATCTGGTGGATGACAGCTCTTTGATAGAGTGACTGCTTCAGTTGCCACTAATCAATGTTAATGCATTTCCTTCATAGATCTCTGTGGAAAACAAGTTAGGTGTAGTTTCAATTATGTTCCAAACCCCGAGCCATATTCCAAATGTCATATTTCATATTAACTTGCATATGACATATGTTTTTTTTTTTGTGATTTTCAATTTTGTTGGCTATGCTCATAGATTAGTATTTATAATGTTTTGTATTAGTAAACGTTGCAGGTATAAATACGTTGTGCTTTTTTTAACGGTAACTAAGTACTTTTTCACCAGTAGCCCTAATTTTTATAAAAATGTTTGCACCATAAAATTAATGTAATCTCTTTCTTACTCTGTATCGTGTTTTATAATCTTATATGGTATTGTGACAGAGTCACTGACTCAGTAGGCTAGAATGGAGGATATGTGTACCTTCCAGCACTCAACCAGTTAGGCCTCGTTCAGGGTGCCGGAGGCAGGAGTTGGAGGTCGGGCGTTCACGAAGGCGGGCGGCAGTCTGCTGGGCGATGTGTGTTCATCCTCCCCAGCAGACTTTTTCAGGATTTGAGGAGGCGGGGAGGGGGCGGGGCTACAGACGTGAGGTTAGGGATCCAAGATGCAGTCTTGAAATCATTCTCAAGAATGATTTCATTGGCTGCCAGGGTCCCAGTGACGCTGCTGCAGCTTCAAAAAACGAATTTGTTTGTTTATTGAAACTGTAGCCAGCGTCAACTCCGTACTTCGGAGACAGTGCAGCTGCTACCCTGACAACCAGTATTCAATTTGAATACATTGTGTCCAACGGCAGCTCGCACGTCAGCACGCCCTCCATCCAAAGCCTGCACCCTGAACGAGGCCTTAATCCTCTCTGGAGTTGTCAAGAACACCTGAAATCTAATTAATCAGCCTGGGCTGAACTCCTGAAAACAAGGAAGTGTTTGGTCACAGGCTGAGCCTAACCCAGAATGCCAGAGAGGCAGTGAGAGAGACTGACCGGTTATCCATCAGAGAAGTAGGGAGGCAGAAGGGGCTCCCCAGCTAGAAGAGGCTTGTTAAATAAGTTGGCAGATTGTGAGAGAAGCTGCTGAGAGAGCCGTGCTGAAGCAGTGTAAAGAAGCTGAGAGAGAGTGAGAGACACTGCTGAAAGAGCCATGCTGAAGCAAGGACATCGCCAGATGGACTAAGATAAGCAAAACCCTTTCTATTGCTACAATATGACAAAAGACTATGCTGTTTCTTTATTGCCTATTCCAGGGCATGTTTTGGGGTGGGAACTAGCTTAGCTGGCTGCTCGGTAGACAGGGCTGAAGAAGTAAGTTAGATCCCTGACCGGGATAGGTTTTTATTTATGCTTTTTATTTTGGTTTGGCTTTCTTAAAGGGACAGTGGGCCTGCGAATATGTTACTTAGCTCCTATAAATAAACCCCACATAAATAGAAGTACTGTGTTTCCGGCCTTATTTGGGATAAAAGGGACCTCAACGTGATGTGGTTGTCACAGTATAACCACCAGCTAGTATCCTAAATTGGCATTGACATTTTTTTTTTTTACATAAAAAAAGCCTCCTGCTAACATATTTTGTGGTTATACAGTACATTAACATGTGAAAATAAAGATTTGGCACCCCTGCATGGACAGTCCTACTTGGCACTATTGCACTTTCATAAATAACCCCCACTTTGTCAAATGTATGTGTGTATACTGTATGTTATTTTGTATGTAAGTCTGGTTGTCATGTACAGTAGGAAGTATACAGTAGGACAGATATAGATATTCCGGGGATTTTAATGCACCGCAGGATATATTTATTAAATGGATACATAGTCATTGGAATAATATAGTTTATTTGTATCACTGTTTGTTTAAGTTCAGAAAGATTCACAATTAAACCTCATATTCACTGAGAGATACACAATCTGCTAAAGATAACATAGAAAGGATTCAGGACCAACACTTTAACCTCATACAGTACCTCCAGGCTGAAATCTAGTTAAATTAGGAGTCCGATACAGTTTAATAATGTGAGAACTGGTTTATCTGACTGAAGTTATTGCTAATGGAATATCTTTTTGGGAAGTACCTGTTGTACCCAAATGTAAAATTCAGGAGAGTTACAAGTAGAGCTGTACACTGAAAGTGAAACACGGGTCAGAGAAAACTGAATCCCTTCATACTGTAGCAAAAACATCAATGACAAAATCTGATGATTTAAAACACCCTACAACTCGCTAATTAAAACCTAGCACTCAGAACCCTTAAAATGTACCAAACTGCCTGGGTTGAAGATATCCAGGCTATTACTGAAGGATTTGAATACTATGATAGTGAGCCTGGAAATAATAACATGTTCTATATTAGGCAAACTCCAGTCCTCAAGAGCCATTAACAGGTCATGTTCTCAGGATATCCCTTCTTCAGACAAAGGGGCCTATTCTATAAACTTCGATAACTAACTCATCGAGGATTTTGAGCAGTTCCCGAATGATTTGGCAAGATTGCTATTCAGACAGCTCTGATGACCTGCCAAACTCGTTCGGGAAGTGCATCCCCCTGAGCGGTACACTGAGCGGAAGCTGAAAAACGACTCCTACTCACCATTTTGATTAACTCGCCCTATTCTATTACCTCCAATGAGATCATCGAGACACTCAGCTAGCGAGCTCCTCACAAATTTCATCTCGCCACCCCATGGGGGGGGGCGAGATGGGATTTGCAAGTAGGACTTAGAAACAAAAAAATATTTTTATTGCATCGGATTAAAGCCAGGAGTCTCCGGAACTAAAACACATTAATACCAGCTTTGGACACCCCCGGCTTCCATCCTACGTAATAGAAATACATTTACTGGCAGCTTCATTACCTTAGCGGTTAAACATCAGTGCGGGGTAGCGGGGGTGGTTTGAATGTGGTATTTGGTCCATGGTGGGTGTTTATGCCTACCGGGAAGGTAGCGGGAGTTGTTAACCCCTTCATTTCCATAGTGGTTACATCCGCTAAGGTAATGAAGGGTCAACCCCTACCGCTACCCACCCGGTAGGCATAAATACCCACCACGGGCCAAATACCACCTATACCAACCACTGCTGGCCCCAATAAACATTAAAACCCAACACTAGCCAATACACACATTGATTGCCAGAATGGTTACCTGTGCCCTCAATTGGAGAAAAGATAACCTCAATGGCCATGAATGGGCACCCCCTCTATCCCCTCCGCCAACATAAACTATGGGGAAAAGGCAACATTTGTAGCAACAATGTTGCAGCTTACACTGGGCAGATGGTGTGTAGGGATTTTCCACACATCTTCTCCCATCTCTGTGTGTAGTTAACATTAGCCAGGGTCCGGTTAATGCAGGGCTTTTCTTCAATAATTAACAGCACTTATCTTATGCCTGCTAGTGCTCATACTTATACTTTCATTTACTTCAGAAGTACCATGCTGGTTTGTACAGTGAAGTATTAGTTTTGTATATGCTCAAGTGTATATTGTGTGTGTACTGCTGTCTTTTGTGGAACCAAAGGAGCTTACAGTCTAATGTTATGTTTAATCTGCATCCATATTTCTTGGTCCCACGTGTTCCATGGGGAATCTATGTAGAAAAGTGAATTGGGTTATGTGAACATTTCCTATTTTTCATATTGTCGTCTGTGTTCCTTTCCGTTGGAACACAGAGGTTTTTAATGTTGGTCACTTATCATCAACACTGGATGTTTGAGTATGTAGCCAGGTCCCCTTTGGCTCCCCGGTTCCCCAGTGAGAAGGCAGTTGCGGGGGCGAGCGCATCTCTCGGTGGCATCAGAGGCATGGTGCCGCCATCTTTGTTATATTTGCACGGGCACGGAGGCTCGTGCATGCACAGATGCGACGCGGTGGCCAATATAGTGAGCGCGAAGGGGCAGAGAGGTCCTGAGTGGACTACAATTCCCAGCAGCCTCTGGGGACTGCCCTTTCACCCACATCACGTGCAGCCAGCCAGCAAATAGAGTTTGCAGCTTCTCCTGTTGGAGAAGGATACAATGTTGCGGAGACCACACTAGTCAGTTGGAGCAGGGAGCAGGAAGGGGAGGAAGTGTGTAAGTGGCAAGTGTCTCTTACACTAGGCCAGGTTACCCCCCAGGCCCAGGTAGGTCCCACTCCCACTAGGTTAGTTATAGGGATAAGTCATAGGGAAGGCCCCTTAGGTATGGACCCTGCTCTTAGGTGAGAGTAAGTCTTGTCAGTGACACAGCTGCAGTGCTGTGTGCTCTGACAAGAAGAGACAGTGTTGTGTGCAATGCAGCCACAGCAGTTAGCTTTGACTGTGTCAGGGAAAGGCCCGTCATAGGAAGAAGGGGGGGTTGCTTTCTAGTTATACAGTGTGTGTAATATCACCAGTGCCAGTTGCACGTGGTGAGCTGCCAGAGTCTGGGATCAGACAGAAGCTACAGTAAGAGATCTTCTGCATGCAGGGGCTAGGGTAGAGGTATACCCCAGGGCCTAGTTAGTCCCCTGAGACACTAGAGGAATACTGTATGTGATAGGGACTGCCTTAAGACAGGGACTCATTCACATACTCAGAGAAAGAGGAAGAGACATGCTGCAGGATAGTGCCTGAATGCCGTGCAGCCTGAGTGCAGAAAGAGTATCCATTCCTGCAGAGAGCAGTGCAGTGCGGCGTGGGAACACTGTGCGGTGTTGCTGAGTCCAAGGATATCCTGATCAGGAGCAGTGATCAGGGAGGTAGTAGAATAAGTGCACCACCAGGCCCCAACACAGGGAAGCTCTATCCCTCACACTCTATGGTTGTGGACACTCACATTATTATCAAAGGAACTGAGGGTGATGTGATGATGGACATGTGGGTGAAGGGATGGTATGCATTCAGGGTGATGCAATGTTATTCATAGAATGTATTGATGTTATGCAAAGAGAGTTTCATTGAAGTTATCGTTCATGCTCAGTAAATACTGTTTATTCACATTGTGTGCAATTACTGTATGGTTGTTCTGGTGAGGGCACCCTCCCACCAAATTGGGATCCCTCATCATTGGAGGCGCTGCACCGAGTGTAAGTATATACCCCAGGTTCCCAGTGCGGAAGCTAAGCCCTCCTGGTTGCCAAACAGGTACAGCACCACACCGATAAGTAGTCAGATACACCTACCCACCTCAATCTCACTTAGGGTGGAGGAAAGAGGGCTACAAGTATATGCACTGAGGCTCTCATGACTCGTTTAGTATGCAAGAATAAACGCACTGCATATAATAGACTCTACTTACATGGTTGCTTTTCACCACAAACGTGACTTCATTAGAAGCATTTGTCAGCAAGTACTCACTGGACTTGTCTCCATTTACTTACTTGTGCTTCTACAGGATTTTTGCCCATTGTGCAGATCATTCCAGTTATTGTCACTGGGTACAATCTTCTTTTAAAAGGATACAGCACAACGTGTCACCACTAGGCATTTTTATAGCATTTACACAGTTTGTCTGGTTCTGACTTATTTTAATACATATCTAATAAATGGATTGTAAGTGATTCACTTTACACTGCATATAGGACCAGATTATTGTTTCTGACTGCATTAATTGCTATTGATGAATACAAGAACAGGAAAGGGGAGGGACACTCCCACTTGTGATGCTAACCAGGAGCAGACAATTATTTTGTGCGTAATATATCAATAAATATCTTCATTGCATTGAGACAGTTCATGAGACCTAGGAATCCAAATAGTCCACCAATAAACACACTCCCATGGATATAACCACTAGCCTGATAGGTAAATCTTATGTGGTAGTCTGGGTGCTGTGTGGGACTGATCACATGAATGAAGTAATAAATTACTCACTGCTGACCTTGAGGATATCCTGGTCCTGTCAAGCGTGCTCCTACCGAGAGGTATATGTAGAAAAAGCAGGAAAAACGGCGGTGCATCTGCTGCTGCTGAAGAACAATTGGAACCAACAAAACTGCAAACTGCAAAGAACTAGGTGCAAAAATTTATTAGTGCCATAATAAAAACAGCCAGAAGGACCCTCTAACGCGTTTCACGTGGTATCCCACGCTTTATCAAAGAGGAAATATCATTAAACGATCGCATAGTTAAATACCCACAATTCTCTGTCCAATCCTATGACGTTACGTTATTCAAGCCAATCAGAAGCTTGGGATGCGTCACACCCCTGCAGCTGACGTGAAGCACGTAAGCTTTGAGACACAGCCGGCTACCCTTCACAAAGTGATTGCACGGGAGGTAATGTATCCTCCCTGCTAAGACGCGACGGTCCATCTGGCCAATCACGTGCCTCATGGGGCGGAGATTCCAAAAGGTAAACAAAGCTGCATGTAAGCTTTGAGACACAGTCAGCTAACCTTCACAGAGTAATTGCAGGGGTTTGCAGTTTTGTTGGTTCCAATTGTTCTTCAGCAGCAGCAGATGCACCGCCATTTTTCCTGCTATTAATTGCTATTGAGTAAGGTCACTCTCTTCTTACAGACATTGAGTGCATTATACAGGGACTTATCCGGGTGATAGTGTCTTTGCTCCATTCGGTGTTTCTCTCTTCTGTTTTTCACATAGTTGCCCTTATGCAACTGTCTGCATCTATGACCTTTGGTCATATTAGGTAGAGCGGGTTCACTTTCTCTTTACTATAAGAAACCCAGCAGCCAATTCGGTGTGGACAGCAGCGCAAATTTGAAATCACCAAAAGATGCTCTTGGAGAAATAGATGCGAGCCGGCTTCAGACATTTAAAGGCGAGAAATTTTTAAGGGCCAAGTTCTCAGAATAGAATGTAGCAGTCATGTTTGGGATTGCAAGTCGAAAAGAGTACCAGGACGTTTGGTGCTATCTCCCGGTCAAGGGATTACGGTGTCTCCGGGGCGGATACAGCAGTGGCGGCAGGAACGTCAAGTCCCGGTCAACTACAAACTTTGTTTTATGGGCCGTAGAAGCTAGGAAAATCTAGTTTTTTTTCGCTCAGACCCCCAGTAGGCGTGTCATTTCCTAGTATTTTGTAATCCACTGTGTGTACGTCTGTTTCAATGGAATAAAATTTGTTTTACCAACTTGTTTTGCTCCATTTTATGATCCCGGATAAAAAGGTATAAATGCCTGGTCTCCTGTGACAGGTAAGAAGAACTTTTATTTACTTTATGTTGGCTGGATAATGTTTTATTTTTAATGGCAAATGAGCAATTATATGATCTGGATAATAGTAATTTTGTACTGTATGTGTAGAGGGGGGTGGGTAGTAGGGTTGTTGTATTTTAATGTTTTTGGGGGTAGAGGGATTGGGTGAAGGGGTGGTTGTCCCAAGGGTGGGTGTTTATGTCTCAGTGGGTGTTTTAGCCTCCCGCTATAGTAGTGAAGGAGTTAACTCTTTCCACAACCTTCCCGGCAGGCCTAAACACCCACCATGGGGCAACTACCCCCAACCTGGATACTCAGGTTTAACACCTTCATTGCTTTAGTGGCTAGCCGCTAAGGTAATTAAGCTGTTTTTATTTATATTTTAATACTAGTGTACGGGAGCAGGGCGTTTCCGGAGCCGAACCGCATTGATTTCAGCCCCGGTGACACTCTGCTTCTGGAGTTAAAGGCCCCAGTATGGGGTACCGGTATCCACGTGCAATGTTTAAATCTCCTGCGTCATGTGACCGGGACATTTAAATGCACAAGAGATACCGGCACCCCATACCGGGGCCTGTGAATTGGGAAGCACGGTGTCCCCGAGGTTGAAATCCATGCTGTTCAGCCCTGGAGACCCCCTGCTACAGTACACTTTTATTAAAAATGTAATAAAAACACTGTGATAGCCTGTGAGAGCTTCGGAGGGAGAGGCGGCTCTCTGTTAAGCTCTCTCTATTCAGCTCTTACAGAATGCGGCCAGATCGCACAGGGGGAACTTTGAGAAAGGCTGAGATACCATCGCTGTGTCCCATATTTGCATTTTCCTGCCTCACAGTTTGTGACTTGTGGAAATTGTTTCAGATTATTTCTGAATACCATGATAACACAAATGACAAACCGTTCGATGGGGTCATGTCAAACCGTTCAATGATGGCAGCAAAGTTATCGAAGCTAGGCCCCCAAGACTGAGCCACTGATTAAGCCACCTGTGCAGAAGCAGGGATATCCTGAACACCTGACCTAGTGGTAGCTCTTGAAGACTGGAGTTGGCTACTCCTGTTCGGTATCTTTGAAACTAAAGATGTTTTAGAGGTGTGGAAAGCAGCTGTGATCAAATAGTTGTTTAATTCAAGATAACGAGGAAGGGGCATGTTGCATTTAAAATTTTCAAGATCATGCTAAAATGATTAGATTTATAGCAAAGTGCTCCCTTTTCATGCTATTTAATGAACTAATGTACTTCCTTTTCCATTTTACTTCATTTTCTCTGGGCCTTTCATTTCAGTCAGAGCTCCTTTTCACACAGGATATGTCAACGACCTGATGTAAATCACAAAACTAACAGAAACGTGAAATGCTGTTTCCATAACACACTTCATAAAGGTGGTAAACTAAAAAGCATTGCTCTGAACCAAATATAGGATTAAGGGAATTCTGGCATGGGGCAAACCAAATGCACCAAATCAAACAAAAAATTCCATTAAAATCTATTTCTTTTATATACATTTGGAGAAATATTTTTTACCCAGAATTGCACCCCTTTTTATTTGATACATAAGTTGTGTTTTATTTGGGATATATACATTTTTCTTATGACATATCTTTCCATTGGTATGATACATTATGCAATTGAATTCAGCCAGATTAACACCATTATGTTATAATTAAGTAATAATCCCTGAAGACCAGGGCATTACTGCCAAGGGAGAAGAAAGGTGAGCGGGGGGAGAAGAGAGAGGTGAGCGGGGGGAGAAGAGAGAGGTGAGCGGAGGACAAGAGAGAGGTGAGCGGGGGGAGAAGAGAGGTGAGCGGGGGGTGGGGAGGAGAGAAATGAGGGGGTGAGAGGAGAGAGATGAGGGGGTGAGAGGAGAGAATGTGAGGGGGGAGGAGAGGTAGGTGAGGTGGGATTGAGAGAGGGGAGAGAGAGGTGTAGGAGGAGAGAAGAGAGAGGCTGGGGGGAGAGAGGTAATGGGGAGAGAGATGAGGGGTAGAGATCGAGGTGAGAGAGAGAGGGGGTGAGGTTGGGTGGAGGAGTTGAGGGGGGGAAGGGATGAAGGGGGTGAAGTGAGGGTATGGGGGGGAGTGGAGGGGGAAGAGGGGAGAGGGAGAGGTGAAGAGAAGAGTGAGGAGATGGGGACAAGAAGTTGGGGACAGTGATTTTAACTACAAACTACTCAGAGAGGTGGAGACCCAAAGATGGGGATTATGCAATTCAGCTCCTGATGCACCCCACCCTCAAGGTTTTTGTATAAATAAAAAAGCAGAACTAAAAAAAACATGTAGCAGTGTTTATTGCTCCAACTGGTTCATTATGATGGAATATTCAGTGATATTCTGCACTGTCACTGTCATTGAATCCTATAGAAACGCAGTGATATTCTGTATCATCCGCGGGTTCAATAAAGCTTGCTACAGTACATCTGTACTGTAGGTGGAAATGCTGCTTTAAACTGTGGAGTATAAATCTTCTTTATATATTTGATATGGAAAGTTCATTTTCTCTCCGCTATACAATTATTTTTCAAACATCAAATGCCTCGTTATTTTTCTCCATGAAAGCAAAGTCATCAAAAGTTTGTACAGTTTTCTTAGATTATAAAAAGTCAAAGAAGGGATTTAGATAGTTGTCTCTGCTATTTTTAAAATAGCTACATTCATAGACTGATGATTTTCCATCCTAGATATACAGTAATATAAACAGCTATTGAAATATGTTGAATTATCTAAAAGATTTATATGGTGCCATCTTCCCATCAGCCTTGCAGCTTAATAAATACTGTTCTTAGAAGCACAAATAACGGTTTAAAAGTTATTTTGCTGTTTACATTTTTTATGGAAATACCACTGTAAGAAAAAAATAAAATATCAGTTTTAATTCATATGTTAAATTAAAATTAAAATCTGTGTTTGATATTTTGAATATAACATTATGTTAAATACCCAATTTATGCATTAACTACTTGATTAGTAACAGAGGTGAGCAAAAATGCTCTAAGCACACAAATATTATAACATTAACTCTTGGCTTGTTCTTGTCATGTACAAAGTACATCACAAAGATCATACATAACCTGTACGGCACTTGTTGCATTCCTAACATTCAGTGGTCAATTTCTATGAGATCTCGAGAGTACTACATTTCAAAAGTTTTCACATTATGAATGCTTGGTTGGAGTCAGTGCACTGCACTGACTAGCAGAATACTTTATTGTGTTGTAGCACACCACATAACTTCTTGTGTTCCACTCCTTTTCACAAAAACACCAATACACAATTGTGGGTGAAAATTGCCACAGCATTTTATTCACAATCTTATACATAAATTAAGAAGACCTTGCCTGCACCATGAATATGTAAAGATCCAGCCAAACTTGTACACCATTTACACACATACCTGCTTGGTGGGCAAATTCCATATCAAACATTCTACCGTAGCCAACATTTCATGAAAAGACACCACAATGTCTTGCCATTCACCATTGACTATTAGTGTTGCCTCTATCTCCATGAGAGGACAGCCGAAACTCTGCCACCAAGCAACATACCCAGTTACTGTACCTACAGTAGCAAGGCAGTAACTCTCCTAATCAATTGCCAAGTGGAAGCTCAGGAGAGCCTCCTTTCTTCCCCACTGAACCAATCTCCAGTGCATTCCTCTGGTAAGGTCCATCCGCTGCTGCAACAAAAATGTCAATGATGAGGAGTCCCTTGTTCATTAAAAATTAAAAAGTAAGAAAACAACAACTTTATTTTAAGTGAGATTGCACCTGTTCAGTAAAAAAATAATCATTGTGCAGTATTCTTCTCCTTACCAGCATTAGAGGAGACAACCATGGCCTGGCACTCACTATTGAGCTGTAGCAATGACTCTCCAACCATGACAGTACACTGCCACTCTCTGTCACCTTGCATGGGCACTAGCAGTGCTTCTCCCTATCAATCGACCAAATAGAAACGGGAAAGCCGTCTTCTTCCGCTGCAGAAAAATGGACATTTCTCTGGCAAGGTCCTTGTGATACTGTGACAAAAATATAAAAATAATTAACATTATTTATTTTTTTACTTTTTGTTTTCTATTTTTTTTATTATTACTTATTTAAACATTGAAACATTATATTATTACATTCTGGGATAATGACAAAATCTAACTAGCATAATTGCAATAGGTTCCCAATTCCATAAAAGCTTTACAGTTCTACTTCCTAGTACTTTACCAGTTCCTACCTACTGTACATTTTAATACTGTATATTTTTTTAAGGGCAGGAGGGAGAGTGATACCACTTTCCCTTGTATGCTACCACACCTTCTTTTGACCTCGAGCTTTTCATTTCTCCAGTCATTTTTGATTTTTAATTTATGCAGTATGTCAATATATAGGCAATTCAAGGTTACTTTTGCTTTTCAATTGGAGTCCTAGGAGGGGCATCATTAGTACTAGTAGCTGTGGTGGTGGTTTGAGTAATGCCCAATGCCATGACTGCCTGTTGCTCACAGAGAAAAGGTCCAGCATAACAGGCTAAAGGGTTTAAGCAACAGCATCTAAAACTATAATTCATTGTTTAGTTCTACAGCTGTCAAGGTCTAAAGGGGAATATTCATTCTGTTTCCTTTCTTAGCAGAAGTGAATCCCTGTCAATACCCCAAAATGTATTTTACACTCGATCTTTAAAAATAATTATTAATGCAGAGATAGGTTGAGCATGGGCTATACAGTGTTTTACCAGCGTAGTTTTCTCCACAGCTGTTTTAATTACGTACACTTTTGTAATAAATGAACCTTTCATTCTTGTTTTTCAAATGTACAATAATCCACATGGGTATTTTCTGGCATAAATTACATATATCCCATACCACATGATTCTTGTTTTGTCAAGGTCGATCTTACTAATCTTTAAAGGTTGCATAAAAAAAGGACACTTCTGTGATGCTTTACATATTTACATTAGTACATGAGATTGAATGAAGACATGCAGTATGTACATCGACTTCAACCTATGATACATTTAGATGACTCCTTCTATATTTGTATTTATTTTGCTTCAGAGGAAGGCAAACAGAAACCCTCAGTGAAACATTATCCAAATACCGAATGTCTTATAAGGGGGATAGGACATGTTTTAATGTACCTCACATGTGCTAATTAAGCAGGCTAAACTTAATTGTCAAGTGACTTATTATAAACACATAACATTTAAACACAGGCATAGCAGCCTTAAGCTGTCTGCAGCCCATGTTCAAGTAGCAAGTAGCAAGAAAACTGAAGTTTAAAAGGCAGTTCAAAAGGAGTGAACAAGTGGACAACACCTACTGGCTCTGATTCCTGGATTCCATTTACGTTGCAAAGAGGATATTATCTACTCAGAATGCACATCTCTGCAGTTTACTATTACTTGATGTCACCATTACTAGTTATATTTGTTATGGCCTCACTTCTTTTCAAATTATGCACTCCTTTCTACCAGCCTCATTGTCTCTAACTCTATTCATATATCTCTATCTCTCCTTCCTTCGCCACTTCTCAGTTCACATGAACTACTTTCTTACATGTGCCCTCTGACACTACACAGCTATATCCCTTGCACTAAATCACACCCCTACAAAACATCCTCACACATTCTCTTTCTATCCATGCATCTCTTCCTTGCTTCTGGGGATATCTCTCCCAATCCTGGTCCCTGCCTTATTCCTACATGCTCTCGTCCTCGCCTTTCAAATGCAACTTCTACTCCTTCTGGTGTCAACCCCTCCAACCTCATACTTATCCCCTGCCACACTCCCTCCTCTGTCCCTTTCTCCTGTGCCCTTTAGAATTACTTCTTTCTCTCTCAATATCTGCTTCTATTTGCTATAACTGAGACCTGGCTCACTCAGTCTGACTCTGCTCTGGAAGCTGCCCTCTCTTACGGTGACATTTCTTTCTCCCACACTCCGAGCCCTGATGGCAGGGTGGAGGCGTGGGGCTACTCCTCTCCTCTCTCTGCCATTACCGTACCCTTCCTATTCCCCCCTCTCTTGCTTTTCCCTCCTTTGTGGCTCACACTGTCCAGATCTTCTCTCCTCTCACTGTCCATGTGGCGGTCATCTATCGCCCACCTACCTCTACTCATACCCTTCTGCCTTTCTCTCTCACTTTGAATCCTGGCTCTCTTTCTTTCTCTCCTCAGACTCCCCTGTTCTTCTCCGTGGGGACTGCCACATTGATGACCCCTCTGTCCCTTGGGCCTCCCACTTTCACTCTCTAACCTTTTCTTTTGGCCTTCAACAGTGGACTGCAGCCAGCACCCACAAGGATGGCCACTACCTAGACCTGGTTTTCACTAAAAACCTTTCTCTCTCCGATTTCTCCATTTCCCCCTTTCGTCTCTCTGACCATCACCTAATCTCATTCTCTCGCTTCTCCACTTCTCCACCTCCATCTACCTCTCGGTTCTGCAGAAACCTGCGCACTATTAACCTACCAGCCTTTGATTCACTTTACGCTCCTCCCTCTCCTCTCTCAGTTCTGCTACAGACCCTGGAAAGTAAAAAAGAGTAACATGGAGCACAACCAAAAAGAAAGAGAACTGGAGTCAGGACCAAAGGTCAAAAACAATAAAAATGTATTGTCATATAGTGCCCGTAAGGAAAATGGAGCAACACTCTGACGCGTTTCCCACCATAGCTGGGACTTTATCAAAGACTCTTGACTTTGACGCTTCATAAAGCGCCAGCTATGGCGGGAAACGCGTCAGAGTGTTTCTCCAGTTTCCTTACGGGCAATATGTGCCAATAAATTTTTATTGTTTTTGACCTTTGAACCTGCCTCCAGTTCTCTTTCATTTTGGCTGTGCTCCATGTTACTCTTTTTTACTTTCCTGGATTTGGCTCAACGGGATGCACACAAGAAGGAACTAAGCTGACTTCAATCAATAGAATTGGTACCGTGAGTAGAGCGTTATTTCATTATCTGGCATTTCTGCCTTTGGGAGCTGTTTCTACTACTTATTTGGATCCAAGTTGATGGGTTTCCCTATGATCTCTAATTTTGTCCTAGCTATTTGCGTGGCTCTAATTGGTTTCTATCCCAGCATACTCTATATATGATCTAGCATCCCAGTTTATACTACAGATTTCATCCTAATATATATTGAAGATATTATCTACATCTTTACCTTATAATGGCTTGATTAATGATAGCCTGCAGCACTACCTGGAGATTAATTTCTCCTAAATATTCTGCTACAGACCCTGACAACCTGGTCAGGAACTACAGTACAACTCTGCCTTATCCTCCTCTCTTGATTTGCATGCCCCGCTTTCTCTCTGCCGTCCTCGCCCTTCTAACCCCAGAACCTGGCTAAATTCCCATACGCGCATGCTGCATTCCTCCACTCGTTCCTCTGAATGCCTCTGGAGGAAATCTCACACTCTCGCAGACTTCCTTCACTACAAATTTATGCTATCCTGTTTCAACTCTGCCCTCTGTCAAGCTAAACAAACCTAATTTTCTTCATTAATAAACACACACAATGCCTTATGCATAAACCCAAAGCCATCGTTCTTACAGAAACATGGCTAACCCCTAAAAGCCCCGATGCAAATATCGCCATTCAGGGATACTTCAATTCTTGGAGAGATAGGTCAAAGAGAGGAGGAGGTGTGTTATTTTATATTGCAGACACTTTACAATTTACACTGTTAAATTGCCCCCCAAGCCCACACTCTTTTGAAATTCTAGTTGGCAAAATCTGCATCCCCTTTTCTAAGCCCATCTTGCTTGCTGGCATCTACCCCCCCCTAAAGCCCGTCTATAATCCCTGACTAATATCACCCAGTTTCTTGGCTCCATTTCCTCTCTGAATGAGAAGAGTGAGCTGCTAGTTCTTGGGGATTGCAACTACAATTGGCTTGACCCCAAAAACCACAAAATCCAGATACAAATCAAATCGCTTAACCTATCGCAACTCATTTCCCAACCCACACGGACAAACCTGAATTCGCACAACCATTCCTTGCTAGACTGGATTCTTTCCTCAAACCCCAGCAGAATCCAATCCTCTGACATCCTTCCTGATATTTTCAGTGACCATGCAATGGTGTACTGTGTAAGGAAAATTAAACCGCCCCATTCAAGCCCTAAAGTTCTCCTCACTAGAACATTTAGAAACTTTATCCCACAACAGTTTCTGGATGACCTTACCAACTGCCCATGGCACAGAATCGATTTAATTCCCGACTCTGATTCTGCGCTCGACTATTTCCAAAACGAGTTCTTAAAATTCTGCGATAGCTATGCTCCACTATGCAAAATAAGGGTACGGGGGGCCCACCTTCCATGGGTTACAACTGACCTTATAGCACTCTACCAGTTCAGGGATACCTTGTGGAAAAGCTACAAAGTAACTGGCACTACCAAGGATCTCAATCCCTACAGATGCCTGCAGAACATGTGCACAAGGCAAACAAGGCACGCAAAAGCACAATATTACTCTGACAATCTCCACCAGAATACATCAAACCCAGCTAACTTCTGGAAGATTATCAACAATATATTCCAGCCTTCTAACCATCAACAACCAAGTAATATCACTAAGGGGAATATTACTCTGACAAACCCCACTGACATTGCAAATGTATTCAATGATTAGTTTGTGGGGTGTGCCACTAACTTATTAGCGAAACGCAGCCCAAACCACAAACCTGAATCTCATCCTGGGAGTACCCACCAAGCCCCACCCCCTCCCAACACTGCCCACAATTTTCAATTTGGCCCAGTATCCGAAGAGGAGATTACACAAGCGCTCCTCAAATTAAAACTAAGCAGCCAATGTGGACCTGACTTACTACAATCTAGGTTCCTACGACTTGGTACCCCAGCCATTGCCAAACCAATTGCTTCCATAGTAAACTCTATCCTGTCTGCAGGCCATATCCATAAGACCTGGAAAACTGCCAGAGTTGTCCCAATCTTCAAAAGTGGGGACAAAACATTGCCTCAAACTACAGGCCAATCTCACTTCTCCCAATTCTATCCAAAGTCATGGAAAAGTGTGTCCACTCCCAATTAAGCAATTTCTATACCAAGACAATTTTCCCTAGCCAATTCCAATCTGGCTTTCGCCCCACACACTCCACCGTAACTACCCTGCTAAAAGTTTGCAATGAAATCCAGTGTGGAATGGAATGGGGACAACTCACTGGTGCAGTATTCCTAGATTTTGCAAAGGCTTTTGATACTGTTGATCATGCTATCTTGCTTAACAAATTCCAGATCTTTGAAATAGGGAAGCATGCTTTAAACTGGATTCAGTCCTACTTATCAGGTAGATCTCAACATGTGTCCATCTCAGGCTCTAACTCCAACCCCCTGGATATCACCTGTGGTGTCCCACAAGGCTCTGTTCTGGGGCCCCTACTCTTCTCAGTGTTCTTCAATGATCTTCCCACTGCTTGTCAGGAAGCCTCAATACACATGTATGCAGATGACACAATCCTATATGCACACAGCCTTAGCCTCTCTGACCTTCAACACATAATTCAGTCTGACTTTTTGAGACTCGAAAACTGGATTTCCCAAAACAAACTGCTTTTAAACACTGACAAGACTGTAACAATGGTATTTGGAACCAAGACTAAATTTTTAAAGCTTCCAGCGACTGAGCTCCAGATTAGAACCAACGCTAACACCACCCTAACCCCTGTCACTAGTTTTAAATACCTGGGCTTATGGTTTGACTCCCACTTAACATTCGGGATGCACATTGATACCCTGACAACCAAGACCTATGCCAAACTAGGGGTACTTTACAGGAACAAATCCTCCCTAAGTCTCCTTGTCAGAAAGCGTATCGCACAGCAGATGCTAATGCCAATGATTGACTATGGAGACATAGTATATGGCTCGGCACCGCAAACCCACCTTGGAAAACTTGACACCCTCTACAATTTAATTTGTCATTTTGTTCTCCAATTCAACTAGAACGCACATCACTGCGAAATGCTCAAAGAACTAGATTGGTCATCACTCGGGTCTAGGCGCAATGTTCACCTTTCCTGTCTTGCCTTCAAATTCTCTATGGGCAAGCTATCCAGCTACCCGAACAAGCACCTCACCCCTGCCACATGCAGCACCTATCATCTGAAATCAGACTCCAAAAGACTGTTCATGGTCCCAAGGCTCAACAAAGTATCCGGACGTTCCTCCTTCTCTTACTGTGCACCCCAAAACTGGAACAACCTACCAGAGACTCTCACATCCACCACCGTTTAAGTTCTTTCAAATCTAAGGCTGTCACACATTTTAATTTGGTCTGTAACTGTTTCATACTCCCATAATATATATTATTTTTAACTGTGCATGCAATGTTTGTATTTAATGTATACCCTGTTCATTTATGTAACTGTATTTGTAATCATGTATTATTTGTCTTAACTCTGTGCCCAGGACATACTTGAAAACGAGAGGTAACTCTCAATGTATTTCTTCCTGGTAAAATATTTTATAAATAAATAACCCACACTGACTCTTCTCTGTCTTTGACTCTTTATTCAAACCACCCTCAGCAGCCTCTTCTTCCCCCATCTCACCTCAGGACTTTGATACTATTTTAAGGAAAATGTGGAGTCCATTAGTCAGAACATCCCCTCTGTTTGCCCTCTTGACCCTATTCCCGCCCATCTCCTAAAACCCCTTGTTCCTACTAAAATCCCTACACTTACATATTTTAACTCCTCCTTCTACTCTGGTACCTTTCCACCCTCCTTCAAGCATGCAACAGTTATACCATTACTCAAAAACAGCAAGCTTGACCCTACCTGTCCGCCTTTGGGAGCTGTTTCTACTACTTATTTGGATCCAAGTTGATGGGTTTCCCTATGATCCCTAATTTTGTCCTAGCTATTTGCGTGGCTCCAATTGGTTTCTATCCCAGCATACTCTATATATGATCTAGCATCCCAGTTTATACTACAGATTTCATACTAATATATATTGAAGATATTATCTACATCTTTACCTTATAATGGCTTGATTAATGATAGCCTGCAGCACTACCTGGAGATTAATTTCTCCTAAATATTCTGCTACAGACCCTGACAACCTGGTCAGGAAATACAGTACAACTCTGCCTTATCCTCCTCTCTTGATTTGCATGCCTCGCTTTCTCTCTGCCATCCTCGCCCTTCTAACCCCAGAACCTGGCTAAATTCCCATACGCGCATGCTGCATTCCTCCACTCGTTCCTTTGAATGCCTCTGGAGGAAATCTCACACTCTCGCAGACTTCCTTCACTACAAATTTATGCTATCCTGTTTCAACTCTGCCCTCTCTCAAGCTAAACAAACCTACTTTTCTTCATTAATAAACACGCACAATGCCTTATGCATAAACCCAAAGCCATCGTTCTTACAGAAACATGGCTAACCCCTAAAAGCCCCGATGCAAATATCGCCATTCAGGGATACTTCAATTCTTGGAGAGATAGGTCAAAGAGAGGAGGAGGTGTGTTATTTTATATTGCAGACACTTTACAATTTACACTGTTAAATTGCCCCCCAAGCCCACACTCTTTTGAAATTCTAGTTGGCAAAATCTGCATCCCCCTTTCTAAGCCCATCTTGCTTGCTGGCATCTACCCCCCCTAAAGCCCCTCTATAATCCCTGACTAATATCACCCAGTTTCTTGGCTCCATTTCCTCTCTGAATGAGAAGAGTGAGCTGCTAGTTCTTGGGGATTGCAACTACAATTGGCTTGACCCCAAAAACCACAAAATCCAGATACAAATCAAATCGCTTAACCTATCGCAACTCATTTCCCAACCCACACGGACAAACCTGAAATCGCACAACCATTCCTTGCTAGACTAGATTCTCTCCTCAAACCCCAGCAGAATCCAATCCTCTGACATCCTTCCTGATATTTTCAGTGACCATGCAATGGTGTACTGTGTAAGGAAAATTAAACCGCCCCATTCAAGCCCTAAAGTTCTCCTCACTAGAACATTTAGAAACTTTAACCCACAACAGTTTCTGGATGACCTTACCAACTGCCCATGGCACAGAATCGATTTAATTTCCGACTCTGATTCTGCACTCGACTATTTCCAAAATGAGTTCTTAAAATTCTGCGATAGCTAGGCTCCACTATGCAAAATAAGGGTACGGGGGGCCCACCTTCCATGGGTTACAACTGACCTTATAGCACTCTACCAGTTCAGGGATACCTTGTGGAAAAGCTACAAAGTAACTGGCACTACCAAGGATCTCAATCCCTACAGATGCCTGCGGAACATATGCACAAGGCAAACAAGGCACGCAAAAGCACAATATTACTCTGACAATCTCCACCAGAATACATCAAACCCAGCTAACTTCTGGAAGATTATCAACAATATATTCCAGCCTTCTAACCATCAACAACCAAGTAATATCACTAAGGGGAAAATTACTCTGACAAACCCCACTGACATTGCAAATGCATTCAATGATTAGTTTGTGGGGTGTGCCACTAACTTATTAGCGAAACGCAGCCCAAACCACAAACCTGAATCTCATCCTGAGAGTTCCCACCAAGCCCCACCCCCTCCCAACACTGCCCACAATTTTCAATTTGGCCCAGTATCCGAAGAGGAGATTACACAAGCGCTCCTCAAATTAAAACTAAGCAGCCAATGTGGACCTGACTTACTACAATCTAGGTTCCTACGACTTCGTGCCCCAGCCATTGCCAAACCAATTGCTTCCATAGTAAACTCTATCCTGTCTGCAGGCCATATCCCTAAGACCTGGAAAACTGCCAGAGTTGTCCCAATCTTCAAAAGTGGGGACAAAACACTGCCTCAAACTACAGGCCAATCTCACTTCTCCCAATTCTATCCAAAGTCATGGAAAAGTGTGTCCACTCCCAATTAAGCAATTTCTATACCAAGACAATTTTCCCTAGCCAATTCCAATCTGGCTTTCGCCCCACACACTCCACCGTAACTACCCTGCTAAAAGTTTGCAATGAAATCCAGTGTGGAATGGAATGGGGACAACTCACTGGTGCAGTATTCCTAGATTTTGCAAAGGCTTTTGATACTGTTGATCATGCTATCTTGCTTAACAAACTCCAGATCTTTGAAATAGGGAAGCATGCTTTAAACTGGATTCAGTCCTACTTATCAGGTAGATCTCAACATGTGTCCATCTCAGGCTCTAACTCCAACCCCCTGGATATCACCTGTGGTGTCCCACAAGGCTCTGTTCTGGGGCCCCTACTCTTCTCAGTGTTCATCAATGATCTTCCCACTGCTTGTCAGGAAGCCTCAATACACATGTATGCAGATGACACAATCCTATATGCACACAGCCTTAGCCTATCTGACCTTCAACACATAATTCAGTCTGACTTTTTGAGACTCGAAAACTGGATTTCCCAAAACAAACTGCTTTTAAACACTGACAAGACTGTAACAATGGTATTTGGGACCAAGACTAAATTTTTAAAGCTTCCAGCGACTGAGCTCCAGATTAGAACCAACGCTAACACCACCCTAACCCCTGTCACTAGTTTTAAATACCTGGGCTTATGGTTTGACTCCCACTTAACATTCGGGATGCACATTGATACCCTGACAACCAAGACCTATGCCAAACTAGGGGTACTTTACAGGAACAAATCCTCCCTAAGTCTCCTTGTCAGAAAACGTATCGCACAGCAGATGCTAATGCCAATGATTGACTATGGAGACATAGTATATGGCTCGGCACCGCAAACCCACCTTGGCAAACTTGACACCCTCTACATTTTAATTTGTCATTTTGTTCTCCAATGCAACTATAACGCACATCACTGCGAAATGCTCAAAGAACTAGATTGGTCATCACTCGGGTCTAGGCGCAATGTTCACCTTTCCTGTCTTGCCTTCAAATTCTCTATGGGCAAGCTATCCAGCTACCCGAACAAGCTCCTCACCCCTGCCACATGCAGCACCTATCATCTGAAATCAGACTCCAAAAGACTGTTCATGGTCCCAAGGCTCAACAAAGTATCCGGACGTTCCTCCTTCTCTTACTGTGCACCCCAAAACTGGAACAACCTACCAGAGACTCTCACATCCACCACCGTTTAAGTTCTTTCAAATCTAAGGCTGTCACACATTTTAATCTGGTCTGTAACTGTTTCATACTCCCATAATATATATTATTTTTAACTGTGCATGCAATGTTTGTATATAATGTATACCCTGTTCATTTATGTAACTGTATTTGTAATCATGTATTATTTGTCTTAACTCTGTGCCCAGGACATACTTGAAAACGAGAGGTAACTCTCAATGTATTTCTTCCTGGTAAAATATTTTATAAATAAATAACCCACACTGACCCTTCTCTGTCTTTGACTCTTTACTCAAACCACCCTCAGCTGCTTCTTCTTCCTCCATCTCACCTCAGGACTTTGATACTATTTTAAGGAAAAGGTGGAGTCCATTAGTCAGAACATCCCCTCTGTTTGCCCTCTTGACCCCATTCCCGCCCATCTCCTAAAACCCCTTGTTCCTACTATAATCCCTACACTTAAATATTTTTACTCCTCCTTCTACTCTGGTACCTTTCCATCCTCCTTCAAGCATGCAACAGTTATACCATTACTCAAAAAATGCAAGCTTGACCCTACCTGTCCGTCTAACTATCGACCTGTCTCCCTCCTGTCTTTTGCCTCTAAACTCCTTGAACATCTTGTATTCTCTTGCTTGCTCCACTTTCTCAACACCTATTTTCTCCTAGACTCTCTACAATCTGGCTTCCGCACTGCTCACTCCACTGAAACAGCCCTCACTAAAAATAGCTAATGACCTCCATGCTGCCAAAGACAGAGGTTATTATACTCTGCTCATATTACTCAACCTCTCTGCAGCATTTGACACTGTGGACCACCCTCTTCTCCTTCACATTCTCCATACTCTTGGGACCTCTTCTTTTTTCTCTGTACACACTTTCTCTACTGTAGGTGACCTAATCACATATCTCGGGTTTAAATATCACCTCTATGCTGACGACACATAAATCTACTTTTCAACCCCCGACCTTACACCTGCTGTACAAACCAAAGTTTCTGAATGTCTCTCTGCGATATCCTCCTGGATGGCTCTCCGCCGATTTAAACTTAACATGGCAAAAACAGAGTTCTTCATACTTCCTCCCAAAACTGCCCTACTACCTCCTTCCACATTACTGTTGGAAGTACGATCATTCACCCAGTAGCCCAAGCACGTTGCTTAGGGGGTCACACTCAACTCCTCTCTCACATTCAAA
This sequence comes from Ascaphus truei, assembly GCF_040206685.1. Classification (NCBI taxonomy): domain Eukaryota; kingdom Metazoa; phylum Chordata; class Amphibia; order Anura; family Ascaphidae; genus Ascaphus; species Ascaphus truei. The sequence continues at coordinate 200,200,316 of NC_134483.1, read as the reverse complement.
ACGTTTCTAAAACCTGTCGCTTTTTCCTCCGCAATATTACAAAGATACACCTTTTCCTCTGTTGTTCGACTGCTAAAACTCTGACACAGGCCCTCATTCTCTCCCGCCTTGATTACTGTAACCTCCTGATGTCTGGCCTTCCTGCCTCTCACCTGTCTCCCCTACAATCTATCCTAAACCCTGCTGCCAGAATCACTTTACTCTTTCCTAAATCTGTCTCAGAGTCTCCCCTGCTGAAATCACTCTCCTGGCTTCCGATCAAATCCCACATCTCGCACTGAATTCTCCTCCTCACTTTTAAAGCTTTACACTCTTCTGCCCCTCCTTACATCTCAGCCCTAATTTCTCATCATGCACCATCCCGACTCTTGCGTTCTTCTCAAGGATGACTTCTCTCTACCCCCTTTGTATCGAAAGCCCTATCCCGCCTTAAACCTTTCTCACTGACTGCCCTGCACCTCTGGAATGCCCTTCCCCTCAATACCCGACTAGCACCCTATCTATCCACCTTTAAGACCTACCTTAGTCACACTTGTTAAAAGAAGAATGAGTAGCACCGTGGATAATACTGTACGTATGATAAATCAAGCTTAGCCCCATGCAGACGCACTTACCAGAACTCCCTCCTACTGTCTCTGTACGTTCTTCCCACCTACCATTTAGATTGTAAGCTCTTCAGAGCAGGGACTCCTCTTCCTAAATGTTATTTATGTCTGAAGCACATATTCCCATGACCTGTTATTTATATTATTTGTTATTTATTTGATTGTCGCGTATTACTACTGTGAAGCGCTATTTACATTAATGGCACTATATAAATAAAGACATACAGTACAATACAATACAGTACAAATAATTCCTTCCTGCCTCCAAAAATGGCAATCAGATTTCTTCCTGGATCAACAACCTTCTTATGTTCACTAATTGGTTTATAATAATAATAGCTTGTTCTTGTATAGCGCTGCTAGTTTTACATATCGCATTTACAGATACATTTTGCAGGCACAGGTCCCTGCCCCATGGAGCTTACAATCTATGTTTTTGGTGCCTGAGGCACAGGGAGATAAAGTGACTTGCCCAAGGTCACAAGGAGCCGACACCGGGAATTGAACCAGGCTCCCCTGCTTCAAACTCTCAGTGTCAGTCAGTGTCGTTATTCACTGAGCCACTCCCACTCCCTATTATCCTTGTATACTATTCCAAAAGATGTCTAACTTTTTCTTAAAGATATCTATTTTATCTGCCATCATAGTCTCATCATGGGTTGTTAATTCCACATTTTAATGACTTTTACTGTGTAAGGAACTCTTTCCTTCGAACTCAAAGCACAACTGTCTGTCTTTTGTACTGTTCTTGGGATGAATTGACACTATATGTATTTGTAAATAGTTACTCTATCCCCGCTTAGATGCCTCTTTTATAATATAAACAAACCTAATATCTCTCGTCTTTCCTCATAAGTCAAACCTTTCACCCCCTTTAATTAATTAGGTGGCTCTACATTGTCCATTTCCATAGATTGAATAAGAATAGTGTCTGCGTTCCAACACGTCTTTATAGAACACATGGAGAGACCCCTGTGTACAAACAATGGGCACACCAGAGATACCTGGGTAATATGCTAATTGTATATGCTAATGACTCAGATTAGCATAATTCCCATGTATCTCTTTGTTTCTTTCCATCGCTTTCTCTCGTGAAAGCAATATTTAAATTCTGGACAATTCAAATCTTAGATCGAATCGAATGTGCTGAGTAGCTGCTGGTGGAATTGCATATTGCTTTTGCTCAAATCCTTTAAAAAAAAACATCTTCTCATTCGAATATTCATCCGCAAATCATAAATTTACAAAAGCAAATCATTTGTCAATTTTGGAAAATTTGCTGGCTCACCCCACCTCAGCCATGTTTGTTGGGCTGAGCATACTGTAACAGAGTGCTCACCACAAACAAGGCATGACCCGCGAGGCCGAGGTGGGATTTGATATAACACCAACCAATGTGTAATTTTTTTTTTACATATTTGTCCATCTCTAGTGTCTTATGGCAGAACACTGCTTAGTAAATATGGACCATAGTGCTTGTGCGTAAACAGGGATAAGTACATTTTACTCCTGCTGTTTAGTTTACAATTCATTGAACAAAAGTTGCTTTTCCTACTACATAAGAGACATAACAGCTGTTTTTGGCGTCTTATTCAGATTCTTACAGAGTTTTACAAATGTTCAGAGAAGCTTAGAACAATCTGGGAAAATCCCAGCCCTATGAATTAAAAACTCGATCCAAAACAAAGTCAGGTCCCTAGTGGACAGCCAGCCATGTCATTATCTGACCGGGGCAGCTTAATCCAAATGGAATGCGGTACTAGATAAAGCACTACAATGTTGTTAATCCTATCACTGTTAGTTACCAATAAATACTGTCTGTTACACTGTAGTTTTAGCATTTTTAAACAACAGCTAGGCATATACTATTTTTGAGATATTACTTTTTACTGTCAGGTTTGAACCTCATTACCAAAACAATTCCCTATTGTAGAAGATTGATGATTTGCTATATATATATATATATATATATATATATATATATATATATATATATATATATATATATATATATATATATATATATAGTATAAAATCAAAAACGAATTGACAATACTGTTCTCTGGCTAAAAAACTGCTTTTATTTGTGCGAGCTTTCGAGATACACTGATCTTTTCTTCCGGCGGTGTTACAATGGATAAAGCAAGAAAGGTTTTTACTTATGTAGCCATGCTGTAAAATGGCTGCAGTCATCTCTCCTGCTGACAGTAAGGCCTGGTAAGTTATGGGCATGGCAGCAGTAATCATGTAGGTTTGCCCTCACACCCTGGTGAGGTGCCCTATGTATGGATGGGAGTGGTCACAGGCTCTGACTCCCTGGTTAGTGATGTCAGAGTTGTGCCAGCCCCCAGAGGATACATAAGGCACAGCACTGATCAAAAGTTAGGATTAGATAATAGGTTCTTCCCAGTTCAGGAAGGAGCAAAGAGTAATTACGTTACAAGCTGTGGAATTATGAGACTGTGACCAGGGACCTGGCACATGGTAGATACCGCTACGGGGATAGGGAATCCCTAATCAAGGAGGAATATACCTTTCAGAGGGAAGCCGCCGAACAATGATGTGTGGCTAGAACACTTACTGTGAGCTAGCCCACATCCTCAATAAAGATGACCCTGTTGAAAGATACTCTCGTGTGTAAGTGTGGAGTAATTGCACAGAGAGAAGCACCACAGAGGAGTTCCTCACCAGGACCATCCACAAGCGCAACCTGGGATCCTGATGAGGTGGAGGCGCTGCACTGGATCTAGGTAGGACTCAAAAACACTACCTCAGCTGCCTGTCTGGGTTGGCAACTCCCCACACAACATCATGCGGGTGACTCAGGAGTCCTGTTGCCAACAAGTGCACCACCAGACATCACACTGTAATGGGGACTGGTTAGACCACAGGGGCCAATATGAGATTGGGTGGGTCAGGCCAGTCCAGAAAATCCGTTACACTTAAAAACAGTGCATACTTGAATGTATCTGACTGACGCCTGTCCGTCCCCGCTGTGCAGTATGCGATTTATGACTTAAGGTATGTTAAATGGTCCCTGAATGTTGGTGATGTTAGAGCGTGTATGTATGTGTGTAAATATACATTTATAAAGTGCCCACAGTATATACAGTGCTTTACAAAAGGTGTATGTAATGGTGTGGGTAGGTGTAGAAATGTAAGAGGGTGTTGTGTTACTATTAATGTGTGTAGATAGTCTGTGGTCCCTATAGGTATATGGGATAGAATTACATTGTACAAATGTATGTGAAGGAGACAGCTGTGTGTGCACATAGCGCAGTATGTATAGACATGGCACCGAGCAGTGTTACGAGTAATGCGGCGTCTACTGTCAGAGCATCTAGAGTTCATGGGAATTTTAGGTGTGGCAGGACACGCTGCATTACCTGCAGGCATGTAGTTGTGTCCAATCAGTTTGTCTCATTTATGAAGGGTAGCACACACAGGTTTAGGAACTATCAATTGCCTCTATATGTATGTCATCTACTTGTTATAGTGTAGTTGTGGCCAACAGTATGTTGGTAGCACTACAAGACCATTATGTGCAATGTTCCTTGAGCACCGTAGAAATATCTCAAATAATTTGACCAGTCATAATATTTATAGACATTTTGATCTGGTGCACAATAGGGAACCAACTACGCTTAAAATACAAGGTTTGGAGTACATTTCACCCCATACATTGGGAGGTGACTGTTTTAAAATACTCTGCAAACGTGAGACTTATTGTATCTACAAGCTTGCCACTATGGCACCTGGTGGGTTCAATGAGTTTCTCGACATAAGTACTATCGTGCAGGTTGTCTCACTCTTCCTTTGAGAGATATGTTAACACTCTTTAGTCTCTGACCGATTCAGCTCTGGCTCTCTGTGTTCTCTGTCCTTTTCAAACCCTAAAGGTTTGGTGTTATTACATATTTGGTATCTGTGTCATCTATGCAAATACAGTATGTTGTTTATGACCATGGTTTGGAATATTCATGTATGAGATCTGATTTAATCTAGTGCTCCTATATGACCGAATTCTAATTGTTTCTCTTTGTATTTCAGCAGAAAAGAGGATTACTACCTTTTATGATTGTTTCTGCTATTGTTGAAGTATTTTGGCATTACAGTATGTCTGTCATTGTCTCTTAGGGCCTCATGCAGTAAGCGCTGATAAGCCGTTTATCGCCATTTTTTCACCAAATTTGCCCTCCCGATTCAGTAAGCGCCGATAAGTGGGAAAAATAGGCAATTTTTTTGGCAATAAAAACTTATCGGCAGCCGGGTGCCGATAAGTCACTTATCGGCACTTTTTGAACTCGGCTGAATTCAGGTAGCCCCGATCAGCTTTTCGCTGCTGATCGGCACTCCAGAATGGAGAGTTTTTTGCCAATCCAGCCCGCCAACTAAAGTTGGCAAGTTGGTGGAGGAGAAGCATCGGCAAGGGCGACACTTAGAAAAAATCAGCCCTTTTTCCTGTCTGTGATTAATGCCGGGGGTCTCCGAAGTTGATACCAGCACCGGAGCCCCCCGGCATGCATCCGAGGCAGGAAAAATGCATGTAAAGCCCACTTCATTACCTTAGCGGCAAACCGCTAAGGCAATGAAGGGGTTAACCCACCGTGCCAGCTTTATTGTGGGTAGCGGGGTGGGTGAAGGGGGTATTTGACCCTTGTTGTTTGTTTAGGGCTTGCGGGGGGGTTGCGGGTGCACTTAACCCTTTCATGACTGTAGCAGTTAATACCGCTACGGTCATGAAGGGGTTAAGCCCTCCCGCTACCCACCTGCAAGCCCTAAACAACCACCATTGTGGCTAATACCCCCTTCACCCACACCCGCTACCCAAAATAAAAAATAATCACACACACCAGCCCCACACTAAATAAATAAATAAATATATCGACATAAATAAATAAATTAATGAATATAAATATATAAATATATAAATATATATATATATATATATATATATATATATATATATATATATATATATATATATATATATATATATATATATATATACTGTATCACCCCAACAACCCCTAACATACACATATATGCACATCAATGATACTATAGGCCGGCGGTGGCCCTCAGGTGTTAGCTGCAGGCCTGCAGTACCAATTATGTGCCCCCCCCCAAATTAATGTCAAAACACATACATACTTCTACAGAAATAACCCCCCCCCCCAACACATACAGTATAGTAATGGCCACAATTACTATTATCCACAAATGGATACTAGTGAATGTGCCCATTTGAAATACATAAACACCAATACTTACATTAAATACATATAGTACTCACCCATGTCGGCTGCCACGATGAAGGCCATCCTCATCTTCATTCTGCCCAGGCCTCATCAGCTGCAGCAAAACAGACACAAGAATGAAAACATCCATTGTAATGTCCCCTAACCCCTTAATCACCATAGCGGTTATTAACTGCTACAGTCATTAAGGGGTTAACCCACCCTCACCCACCACTCGGGACGCCTACATACCCTCCCTTACTAACCCCCCACCCCGTGAGGCCTAACCACCCTCACCCACTACCCACAAGGGAGGCCTATCCACATACCGTTGGGGCCAATACACCCTCCCCCCACCCCAGTACCCACAATAAAAACAATACTGCCCCACATTAAACATCATTCTATTTATTAAATATATTACCCACCCCCTGTGCCCCCCATAAATACATGATTTATCCTTTTACATACAGGGTTCATAACCCAGCCCCACACGAGTCCCCGGCGGGCTGGCGGGGCACCTGACAGACCTACAGGGTACCAGCAGCTAGTTTCAAACAGGTTCAGGAGGCCTGTTGGTGGGTCCCGCCAAGCACCATGGCCCCCAAGTTGTCTCCTTGGGTCATCGTGGGCCACAATTGGGTCCCCACGGTAGGCCCGCGGATGTCTGGGAGCCTTGGGTCAGACCCACAGGTGTCTGCGGGGCCTCAGGTGGTTCCCACGGGGGTCTGGGGAACTCACGAGTGCTCACTACGGGTCCACAGTTCCCCCACAGATGTGGGACCACCGCTTCATCCCCGCACCTATGGGTCCGCGGTGCCACCACGGATGCAGGACCACCGCTTCATCCCCGCAGACTACAGGTCCGCTGTGCCCCCACAGATGTGAGGCCACCGCTTCATCCCCGCAGGTGTCACCCGAGAACCACCCATGAGATACCCGAGCAGTATCAGGAGTCCTGACGAAGCCAGCCATTCTATTGGCGAAACGCGTAGAGTGGACCCGCCCAGGAAGTGAGAGGATTGGTGCTGCAAGCTGTCAATCTGCTGCCGAACCGGAAGTGACGCGACGGAGCTGATCGCGCCCACCGGAAGTGACGTATCGCGTCAGAGACATCGCTGGAGGAGATTCCCACGCTGATACAGTGCAGAGGAAGCCACGGGGAGACTGTGGAGAAGCCCATCCGAGACGGCGGCGGTGCGGTGAGCTGCGGCAACCACCCTTACACTCCTTATCATTTATACAGTGAATAACGCTTATATTGATTTTTAACATTGTGAGTGCACATTTTAATACTATATAAAGTTTATCCCTATACCATTGATCTGCACCATGGAGGTCTGTTTTTATCTTTCCATGTATGTTTGCAACTGACATCCCAGTTCTAGCTGCTTCCTGCATATGTCCAGTGAGATCCACCTGACTTCACATATCCCGCCACTGCACTTATCCTACTAACTTTCTGTGAGTAGGGAGCACACAGGGGCCAAGCATCATATATCACCCTTGAACTATATATATATATACAGAGAGAGAGAGATATATATATATATACACACACATGATGAACCAATATACTAATAAATGTAGAAGGGTTATTAAAAACATGCTGTACTACAAATAACACTTCTCCATGCAGACACACTACAATAAAATCAATTTCCTTTAATAATCCAATCTGATCTTCCAATCAAAATCCTCAAATGCCAATCAAAGACCTCAAATGACAATCAAAACATTGCATTTACATTGTATATATGATGCATACAATCTATGCACAATATACATTCTGCAAATGAATGTTAACAATAACATATTCAAAACAAAATATCAATACATCCAAACAAGTATACTATTTAAACCAATCCAGTTAACATAAATCAATTGGCATTCATTAATTACATCCCTAAAGCATTTACATTCCATCCCTAACAATTAAACAATTAAGTAATTCAAGCGTTGAACAGAACAAGTTATCCTGTGAAAAAATATAAGTGCCAACAAGAATACAATATACAAAAGCAAGCCTCACCCTGACCTAAAGTACACCATACAATAGCAACAATTACATCTATCTAATTTTAAAATAAATTATACACACATTTATGCATAGCAGCATAGCCAAATTAATTTAAAACACAGCAAATCAAGCTTTTAAAACAACATAATTTCTTACCCTGTATGTATATATTTCTCTAGACATACATACATACATACTGTGGCAAGAAATGATATACCAAAAATAAATATATACACATGTTAAAAAAGCTTTAAAAAAAATTAACAAGTTAAATAAAATACATTTCTTTAGTTCAGTTACCATTACTTGACACACTCACCGACTCCCGTTGAACAGCTTACTCTCGAACCAATCCACGCACAGGAACCCATAAAATAATAAACCATAAAATAAAAAACCATAAAATAATAAAACACGGCAATCCAGGGGTCTTCTATTTGTAATCCATCTTCATCGGTATTCTTCTTTGTATATTCTTCCGGGGTCTTCTTGTCGTCATCGGCCACGCCCTGGTCTTCTTTCTTCTGTGGAGGTCCTTCCTCCTTGGCGTCTGGCTTCAAAATGAGACGACATAGGCTTTTAAAGGCCTATGACGTCACATTTTCGTCATGGTTCCCACGGCCCTGATTGGGCCGTGAAAACCATGTGTTTTGGCCGAGAAAAAAAAATGATGACGTCACTTAAAGGCAATGAAAGCACAGCCAATCAGAATGGCTTTGCTTCAATTTCCTTTAAGATGACGTCATTAAAAGAAACATGGCTGTCCTCACATGGTTCGGTAGCCAATCAGAACGTGGGAACTCCATCCCAACTCTGATTGGCTCTAGTATACCATGTGACAGAGGCTTGGGGGAGAACGGATTTGACGTCATTGAAAGCCTGTCACATGGTATACCAGAGCCAATCAGAGTAAAAGCTGGTCTCTCTCTGCTGCAAACACTTATCGGCAGAAACGGCCTATCGGCAGGTTATCGGGAGCCAGGCTTTTTCGGCACAGGCTCATCGGCAGTTTTGCTTTCGCAGTGATTCGGCAAGGATCGGCATGGATTCGGCCCTTACTGAATACTGCGAGGGCAAATCGCCAATATAAGGCCTATCGTCAACCCTTGGCGATTGCACTTTTTCGGCGCTTACTGCATAGAGCCCTTAGTCTGCCTCCTTTTCTGGTCTTTAGGTTCCAAATATATATAAATATTTTTTGCCTATATATTCATTTATTTATATGTTTTTACTTGTATCTGTATTTTTGCTTCTAAGTTTTGCTTGTATGAACTATTAGTATAGTTTATCTCCTCCCCTGTCCGCTACCTGGGTTCATTTTATGTGCAGTATGTGTAGTGTTGTTTTAATGAAGGGGAGGGTCTTGAACGGGTTGCTTTGCAACCAGTATGGTATTTAAAGCTCTCTACGTTAGATATGAGTATCTTTGAAAAAGTTGCCTTGAGTGACGAAATGCGTCAGGATGTCAGCATTGAATGCTGTCAGCATTGAATGCTCATTGGAGTTAGCTGCTTTGCTGGAACTTTTTACATTGTGGACCCAGGCTCTTCCCAGAGCTTTGTGAATCTTGCTGAGGACATCACTTGCGGTTGCTGACAGGGTACCAACCCGATGTGGCAGTGACTATTTGAGTTCACAAATGCCTGTAATTCTGCTTTCCTTGTGAGTAAACCTGTTTCCTCCCCTTCCCTTTCTATTAAATGTTAAAGATTTTATGCTATGGGCCGTGCGCTTTTACTTTGTTTTAGATTCCGTTTTGATTTGGTTAATCCCTTATGAAAGCAGCCCCCCTTTCCCAGCTTGGAATTTTACTATATCATGTGCATGACCAAGGGATTGGTTCTATTAACTTTTATTATTTTATTGTTTATTTGTCTGTGTTCTTATGCTGTTTTGAATGATAGTCTAGTTGTTTTAATCTATTTAGTATTGTTAGTGTATATTTAATTTGATTAATGATAGTATCTTTTTTTTATGTCAAGTGATTATCACTATTAATAATGGTTAAATATCTGTGTCACGTGGCGCTGCTTGTTATGTTATTTCTGTGTGTATATATATATATATCTCAGAAGATAATTGCCAGCACTCACCAGTCTTTTGAAGTGTAATTTATTAAAAAATGATCAACATTTTAGTCCTCACTCAGGGCTTGTGTCAAGATAACTGTAAGGAGGACAACAACACCACTTACTGTATATACCCTAATAACCTAGAAGTGGGGATAAAATGACACTAAACCAACCACCTGGTGAGCTGCTAGGTAACGCAGTGTAACCAACCCGAGGGAATCTAAATACAAAGGCACCCATTTTGAATGAGGACATATTATACCTACAGTATAGGTATCTAAACGTAACATACGTTAAGGAAGAAAATCCAGCAAGGTGATGTAACAATGTAATGCTAAAAGTAAATAATATTGGAAAGAAGGTATCAGTAAAAAAATCATAAATTAATACACAGTATCAATGTAGGAAATCGCATATTGACAGTGTAAACCATCATACCTATGGTACAGTATTCTAAAGATACAAATTAGTATTGAAAGAGAGCAGTGCAAAGTGGCAGGACAAAGGTCGATACAGAGTTTTCAGTCTGCAAACCCACTATGCTGAGATCTAATGCAAGTCATTGCATAAGTATGGGGAACAAAGTCAATGCATGTCCCAGCTGTTGAAACATAGATTCACATGGGATGCCAATATAAACATAAGCAAAATTGATCTCAAATTAATTAAGAATAAGGTTGATCGACCATAGGTGGCAGCATGTATTAGTCAAATTTGGGTTGTCGGAACAAATTGCACAGCACTGAGGAGCGATTCGGTTGGGATCTTCCTTGGTGATGAACTGCACCTGGTTAGATGAAGAGTGGACCACTGTAAGCCTCTCTATTATGGAAAAGAAGCAGGCTATAATACAGATGTGCAAAGTATTCGCTGACATTCGACTGTGCAGTGAATGTGGCATTTCTTTACAGGCACGGATTTTCAAGTGCTATATATATCCTATCCTATCCAGGAACTCCCTTCATTGGCAGCTAACTCCGAGGGTTCCTTGCCATTGACACCCCTTCGGTGGACGTGATTCTTGGTCTCCCATGGCTGCAACTTCACAATCCATTCATCGACTGGTCTGACAAGGAACCGGTCCTGTGGAGCCCCTTTTGTTCCAAGAACTGCACTGTGCCCATCAAAAGTATCTGTGGGGTTGCTGCTCACAAAGAAGAGAAGGTAAAAATGCCTGAGATCTATGCCGAATTTCGCAACGTTTTTGATAAAGTCAGTTCTGAGGTCTTACCACCGCTTCGTCCTTTCGATTGTTCTATTGACTTGCTGCCTGGCTCTGTGCCTCCTAGGGGAACTTCTTACCCACTTTTTCCCTTCCTGAGACGAAAGCTATGAAAGAGTATATCCATGAAAATTTACAAACAGGTTTTATTAGAAAATCTTCTTCTCCAGCCAGCGCAGGCTTCTTCTTTGTGAAGAGAAAGGATGGGTCACTACGACCATGTATTGATCACCATCAAAACCCGTTATCCCTTACCACTGATTGCTGAACTTTTTGATCGCCTCCAAGGAGCCAACATCTTCACTAAATTGGACCTCCCCGGGGCCTACAATTTGGTAAGGATCTGCCAACGTGACAAATGGAAAATGGTTTTCAATACCAGTGACAGCCACTATGAATATCTCGTCATGCCCTTCGGTCTCTGTAATGCCCCTGCCGTCTTCCAGGACTTCGTTAATGAAATCTTCAGAGATCTGTTCAATCAATTTGTCGTCATCTATCTGGATGATATAATGATCTTTTCTAAGTCCTCACAGGCGCATGTAAACCATGTCAAACAGGTACTTCTACACCTACGTGAAAACAATTTGTTCGCCAAGCTGGAAAAATTTAAGTTCCACAAATCCTCCACAGAGTTCCTTGGATACATCATTTCCAACACAGGTCTCACCATGGTTCCTGCTAAGGTAAAGGTATTTCTAGATTGGCCGCTATAGGGCCCACTACCCTCAAAACCGTGCAACCTGGAGTTTGCAAACTACTACCACAGGTTCATTCAAAATGTCTCCTCTGTGGTAGCTCCCATCACAGCTTTAACTAAGAAAGGTGTGGATCCTTCTTCATGGTCGCCGGCAGCAACCCAAGTTTTCGATCACATGAAAACCGCCTTCATGTCTGCACCTATCCTCATACATCCGGACCCCGAGCTACCGTTCACCTTGGAGGTAGATGTGTCAGACGTCGGTGCCGGTGCAATTTTCTCCCAGAAAAGGAAACCTCAAGGCAGACTCCACCCCTGTGCCTTTTTCTCGAAAATGTTTTCTCCAGCGGAACAACATTATGATGTGGGTAACCGGGAACTCCTAGAAATCAAGATATCCCTGGAGGAATGGAGACATCTGAAGGCACAGAGAACCCGATCACTATTTTCACCACCATAAGAATTTGCTCTATATCGAGGGCGCTCAACGCTTAGGGGCTCGTCAAGCCCAGTGGTCGCTTTTCTTTTCCTGTTTTAATTTTATCTCTTTTCTTCTGTGTTCTAAAAATATCAAAGCCAATGCTCTTTCCCGTCAGTTCCTGGTGGACGACAAAACTGAGGATCAGCAGGAACCTATTCTTCCCTCCAAATATATTCTCTCCGCCAACTCTTTTGATGCCTTGAGACATTGTAAAAGAGCAGTCTCACATTCCTGAGGGTCTCGTGGTTCCACATGGGTTATTGTTTACCTCACAACCTCATCGGAAGAAGGTCCTTGAATGGGGTCACTCTTCGAAGTCCTCAGGTCATCCAGATACTAGGAGGACCACAGACCTTGTTGAGCGGACCTTTTGGTGGCCGGCATGCAAAATGACATCAAATAATTCATTGCTGCGTGCTTAACATGTGCTCGAAATAAGACTCCCCGGGATATACCACCAGGACTCCTTTGACCGCTGCCCATCCCGGACCATCCATGGACACCCTTGTCAATGGATTTCATAGTCAAACTGTCGGTTTCTAAAGGGATGAACACCATCTTAGTTGTGGTAAACCGCTTTTCCATGCAGTCTCACTTTATTCCATTAAAATGTCTACCCAACTCTCACAAATTGGCAGACATCTTTATCAGAGAAATATTTTGCCTCCATGGGGTACCATTGGCCGTAGTCTCCGATAGAGGTTCAGAGTTCATATCTGTAAGGAATCGGGGAACACGTCCCCTGCGACATGTTCCCTTCTTATCTATTGTTCCACATGCCTCCGTGTCTCTTACAGAGCGCACACGCACACAGATGCTTTCTGCAAACATCATGGAGCTTGGCCCCGTCCCCAGCCCGTGGCATGCACACGCGCCGTGCTCAAGTGACATTCGTACACCTCTCCCCAGCTGCATGGTAACATTCCTATCACTGCTCACCTGTCTCCTGCATCCTCTGTCCAATCCCTGCTCCCGCAGGGGCCGCGCCTCCGCTCCGCCTCTCGCACTGATTGCTCCAGCCTTGCTAATTAAATCAGTCATTTGCTAATCAGTCATTTACTGAGCATAAACTCTTGTAGCCTTGTGTTTCTGCATTCCTGCTTTGCTTTGCCTTGTGCCTTACCTTTCTTGTTTCCAGTTGATCTCACGTGTACCGACCCGGCTTGACTATTGGACCCTCTCTGAATAAAGACCCCGGCTTGCCTCTGACTACCTACACTTCTCCATCCCTGACCACAGCTATTGGACACTCTACTATCCCACCGGCTTCAACCCTGACCATGGCACAGTGGACATCTACTATGCTGCTGGCTCCGCCCCACAACCTCGGCAAGTATCTCTACTAACCCACTCTCTCCAGTTAGACCTGGCTACGTTGACAATCTACTTCCCAGGCGTGCCCCCACTGCTGTGGGTGTGCAGTTCTATACTTTCCCACCTCAGTACTGGAGTCCTGCCATGTTCAAGGTGAGCGCAAGGGTTACCGTATGCTCAGCTCAATGAACATGGACCCCCCTGAGGTGGGCTCAGCCCTGTCTGCCATTGGTGAACGCTTTCACCATCTGTAGACCCAAATTGTTTCCTTGACCCAATGTGTTGCTACTCTTTCTGCACAGCAGTCTCAGTCCAGAATTATTAGGCCTGCTACTTTCTCGCCCCTTACTCCAGGGTAGACCCTTCCTCTTGAGCCATGCCTCCCAACGCCCAATCGCTATGCGGGTGATCCCCATGAGTGTAGAGGCTTCCTCAATCAGTGTGATATTCATTTTTAGTTAACCCCTTCTCGTTTCTCCTCTGAGAGATCCATGGTGGCATATGTTATTGCCCTGATGACCAGTGATGCCCTGGCGTGGGCATCTCCCATCTGGGAGCAAAGACCAGAGCTGACCCAGGATTTTGTACGCTTTAAAAGGGAATTCAGGCAAGTTTTTGACACTCCAGGCCATAAGGTCACTGCAGCTTCCTCCCTGTTTCACATTTCACAGGATCATAAATCTGTCGCAAGATATACTCTCGAGTTCCTGACCATCGCCGCAGAGACAGGCTGGAATAACGAGGCGTTGTTGGCTGCCTTCTGGCAGGGGCTATCCGAATCACTTAAGGAGGAACTGGCTGCACAGGAATGACCTACCGAGTTGGAGGATCTTATTGCAGTATGTATAAGGGTGGACCAGCGCCTTCAGGAAAGTAAGGCTGAACGCCCTCATTCACGATCTTTCACAAATAATGGTCCTGCTCTCAGTCTTTCTCCCCCTACCATGTCTCCAGCAATTGATATTCCTGAACCTATGCAGTAAGGAAGTCACCAACTCTCCTTCACGGAGAAACAACGCCGGAGGGATAGCGGTCTCTGTGTTTATTGTGGTCTACCCGGACACCTGGTACTTTGCTGTCCTACTAAGCCGAGAAATACCAATAAGGTAATCACACTAGGTACTATTTCTTCTTCTCCTTCTGTTTAGGAAACCCTTCCGACTAGGATCATGCTTCCAATTGTCCTTCAGGGTCCTGGCTTTCAAATCTCCACTTCCGCCTTCATTGACTCCGGGTCTGGAGGAAATTTTGTGGATCAGACTTTTGCTGTCAAGAACAAAATCCCTCTCATACAAAAATCTGTGCCCGTCGGGTTGGAGGCCATAGATGGACGTCCCCTTCAGCAGCCTTCATCTCCTTGCAAACCTGTGTACTTGTCCTTTCCACTAAAGATGGCCACAAGGAGGAGATATCGTTGGATGTGATCCACTCACCTTCCGTGGAGTTAATTTTGGCCCTTCCTTGGCTCCAACGACACAATCCACACTTAGATTGCACTGACAAAAATTCTATACAATGGGATTCCCCATGCACCAATTCTAATGTACTGTCAGTGCAACAAATTTGTGGCTTAGACGTTCCTAAATCAGACAAACCCGTCCTTCCCAAGGTCTACGCTGAGTTTTCTGATGTTTTTGATAAAGTTTGTTCTGAAGTTCTTCCTCCTCATCGCCCCTTTGATTGCCCCATAGATCTCTTGCCAGGAGCTGTTCTTCCCAAATCTAGATCTTACCCTTTTATCTCTTCCTGAAACTAAAGCACTGTCCAAGTACATTCAAGAGAACCTAAAGAAGGGGTTCATTAAAAATTCTTCCTCCCCAGCCGGGGCTGGTTTCTTTTTTGTCAAAAAAAGATGGCTCCCTTCGCCCCTGCATAGATTACAGAGGACTGAACAAGATTACCCTGAAGAATCGATACCCTTTACCGCTTATTTCTGAGCTTTTTGATCGTTTGCAGGGTTCCACTATGTTTTCTAAACTTGATCTTTGACGGGCTTACGATCTCATACGTATAAATCAAGGGGATGAATGGAAGACGGCATTCAATACACGCGTTGGTCATTATGAATATTTAGTTATGCCTTTTGGATTATGTAATGCTCCATCTGTTTTCCAAGAATTCATGAACAAAATCTTTCGAGACGTTCTCAATATTTTGTCATTGTTTATCTGGATGATATTCTCATTTTTTCAAAATCTCTCTCTGAACATGTCCATCATACCAAGCTGGTCCTGACTTGTCTTCGTGAGAATCATCTCTACGCTAAGTTAGAGAAGTGCATGTTTTATCAAACTTCTACATCTTTCCTTGGCTATATATTTCAGACTCTGGTTTTTCCATGGACCCTGACAAACTCAAGGTGGTATTATAGTAGCCACAACATACCTCTCAAGCCAATCCAGCGTTTCTTAGGGTTTGCCAACTATTACCTTAAATTCATTCGTAATTTTTCTTCTACTGCCACTCCTATTACTGCTCTGACTAAAAATGGTTTTAATACTTCTTCCTGACCTCCTGAGGCACTCCAAATCTACGACTCACTCAAGAAAGCTTTTGTTTCTGCCTCCATCTTACGCCATCCTGACCCTAAACTTCCCTTCACTCTGGAAGTAGATGCTTCTGATGTTGGGCTGGTGCTATCCTTTCTCAGAGACAAACACCTCAAGACAAATTACATCCATGTGGGTTTTTCTCCAAAAAAAATTCTTCTGCAGAGTGAAACTATGATGTCGGCAGCCGGGAGCTCCTAGCCATTAAACTTGAACTTCAGGAGTGGAGACATCTTCTGGAAGGTACCGAAAATCCCATCTCGATCCTCACGGATCATAAAAACTTCCATCTCGGTTCCCGTCAGGCTCGTTGGTCTCTCTTCTTTTCTAGATTTAATTATATAATCTCTTACACTCCGGGATCAAAGAACGTCAAAGCTGATGCATTATCTCATCAATTTGTCATGGAAGACAAGACTGAGGACATTTCTGAAACTATTCTTCCTTCTAAGTACATTATTTCCGCCAATTCATTCGACGTTCTGGACAAGATTCTGGCTACTCAAACTTGTATTCCTGGGGTCTAGGGGTGCCGGAGGGCTGTTTGTATGCTGCACCACAATTCCAAAGAAAAATTCTAGAGTGGGGTCATCTTCTAGGTCTGCTGGTCAGTCTGGTACGAAAAGAACTTCGGACCTCATCAGACGTACTGTACTTTTTGGTGGCCTAATATGCTTAATGATATCGAACAGTTCATAAATTCTTGCTCCATTTATGCCCAAAATAAAACCACCTGAAGCAAACCTCTCAGTATTCTACGTCCTTTGCCCATACCGGATCATTACTGGAGTCATTTATCAATGGATTTTATTGTGGAATTGCCTATCTCCAGAGAAATGAACACTATTGTTGTCGTAGTTGATTGATTTCTAATCAGGCACATTTTATACCTCACACAGAATACACAGATTCCCAACAAGCTCTGAGAAACCCCAACCATTACCACATAATATATATATATGCATATATAGTAAGTGTCAAAAGGAGTGCTAGTGGGCGTGGCTAAATGTATACAACAAAAAACAAAAATGCCCAAAGCTACTTCCAGTGTGACAAAAGTACACAGTGCAATACTTATATATCTCTTGTAAATAGGGTAATTTAGTTTAAACCTTTGGCCAAAGCGTCTAAAGCCTGCAGCCACTTACAAGGCATGACCATAGCAGGGCCTAACACTCACCTGGATTTTATACCTCTCAAGAGTCTTCCCAACTCCACCACCTTGACAGATATTTTTTTTAAAGAAATCTTCCGGATTCACGGAGTACCTTTGTCTATAGTGTCCGATCAGGGATTGCAATTTATTTCTACATTTTGGCATGCATTTGCTCAAAGGCTGGATATTGCACTTAATTTTTCTTCTGGGTATCATCCCCAAACTAATGGACAAACCGAGAGGATGAACCAGTCCCTGGAACACTATCTCAGATGTTTTATCTTGGACACACAAGACGACTGGGTAGAGCTCCTTCCATGGGCAAAATTTGTCCATAACTCCTTAAAAACCGAGTCCACTCAAGAGTCGCCATTCTTTATTAATTACGGGTTTAACCCGGCCCGCCTTCCTATCTCTTCTTTTTCTTCCGGAGTCCCAGCAGCAGATTTAAGGGTAAATTCTTTACAAGATTCTTGGAAAAAGATTCAGAAAACTCTCCAAGACGCTGTTCTTAGACAAAAATCTCAGGCGGACTGTCATCGCCGTAAGGCGCCCAACTTCCAACCAGGAGACAGGGTGGGGATCTTCCAAAAACATCAGATTGAAGACACCAACTCTCAAGATTCCTGGGCCCATTCACGATTCTGGAAAAAATTAATCCTGTGGCATACCGCTTACAGCTTCCTCCCTCGATGAAAATTCCAGATGAATGCCATGTTTCTTTTATTAAACAGGGGTTTCAAAGTTCCTGATTCCCTGATGTTTTACTGCACCAGTGATCGTACAAGGACTAGAAGAGTATGTGACTCGCTCCATAATCGATTCAGGAGATCCAGAGGATCAGTCCAATATCATGCTCTTTGGAAGGGGTTTGGAACAGAAGAACGGTCCTGGATACCCCATCACAAAGTTCATGCTCCTAGCTTGTTAAGGCGGTTCCATGCCAGGTATCTGCACAAGCCATTTTGGAGTCATCCTTAGGCCGCTCCTGAAGGGGGGGGGTACGGTAAGGAATCGGGAACACGTCCTCTACGTTCCCTCCTTACCTATTGCTCCACATGCCTCCACGCCACTTACAGAGTGCGCACATGGAGGCTTTCTGCAAACATCATGGAGCTTGGCCCCGTCCCCCACAAACGTCACGCACGCGCGGCGTGCTCATGCGATGTTCGTGCACTGCTCCCCAGCTGCGTGGCAACATTCCTATCACTGCTAACACTGCTCACCTGTCTCCTGCATCCTCTGTACATCCTCCGCTCTGCCTCTCGCACTGATTGCTCCAGCCTTGCTACATAAACCCTGAATGCTCAGTCATTTACTGAGCATAAAGCCTTGTGTTCCTGCATTCCTGCTTTGCTTTGCCTTGCACCTTACTTTTCTTGTTTCCAGTTGATTTCACGTGTACCGACCCAGGTTGACTATTGGAGCCTCTCTAGATAACGTCCCTGGCTTGCCTCTGACTACCCGCACTTCTCATCCCTGACCATGGCTATTGGACACTCTGCTATCCTACCAGCTCCAACCCCTGACCATGGCACAAGGGACATCTACTATGCTGCTGGCTCCACCCCACAACCTCAGCAAGTATCTGGACTAACCCACTATCTCCAACCCAGACCCGGCTACATTGACAATCCACTTCCCTGGTGTGCCCCAGCTGCTGTGGGTGAACAGTTCTATACTTTCCCACCTCAGTACCGGGGTCCTGCCTTGTTTGTGGTGAGCGCAAGCATTACAATATCCAAGTTCTGGTGCTCCTTCTGCCAGTGACTAGGAATAGCGTTACATTTTTCTTCGAGTTTACCATCCCCAAACCAACGGTTAGACAGCGCACCAACAAGTCCCTCGAACAATACATCCGGTGTTTCGTTTCAGACACTGAGGAAGACTGGTTGGATCTTTTTCCCTGGGCCGAGTTTGCGCATAACAATTTGCGTAATGAATCTACCATGGAGTTGCCCTTTTTCATTAATTATGGGTTTCACCCATCACTTCTACCCATCACTACACCCACTTCTGGGGTACCAGCAGCAGACAACAGAATTCTTAGTCTTCAAAATTTGTGGAAAAAGATCCAGGAGAACCTCAAGAAGGCAACTACCAGACAAAAGGCACAGGCAGACCGTCACCAAAGGAGGATCCAAGAGTTCAAACCAGGATACAGGGTGTGGTTGTCTTCTAGAAATATCAGGCTCAAGGTCCCTTCACAAACTGGCACCGAGGTTCATCGGACTATATTCCATCTTGGAAAAAGCAAACCCAGTGGCATACCGGGGGATCAGTCCAGTATCTTGTGCACTGGAAGGGTTTCGGACCCGAGGAACGATCCTGGGTTCCTCACCACCGTCTTCACGCTCCAAGGCTTGTTCGCATCTTCCATGCCAAGTACCCTCACAAGCAGTTCCTGAGAAGCCAGAGGTCGCTCCTGAAGGGGGGGGGGGTACTATAAGGATCCGTGAGTCCCACTATCTTCGGCCCGCCCCCTCCTTACCTCGGCGCCTGACCTGGGACATCTATCAGCCATAGGACTACGGGCACGCGCAGAAGTTTAGACCAAGCCCTCTGGTCCCGCCTCCGGGTTGCGCCCATGTGGGGCATCATATCACGTACGCGCGTGACACACGCTCTACGTGCACAGGTACCGCGTCCCCAGCCTCCGCCTGTAAGCCCTCCCACACCTGTCTCCTGCACCTCGTAAACCAATCCCAGCAGGCGTTCTTGACACGCCTCCTCTTGCCTTGTCCTCGTTGGTTCCTGTTTGCCTTATATGCTCAGCCGGTTCACTGGTTCATCGGCTGAGCATAAACCGTCCTACTAGCGAAGCATTTAAAGAAAACAACCAGGGAAGCGCTATATTAGTTGGGATCAGGCTCAGCAGCCAATTTTATGTATAAACCACATATAAAACAATAGCATAAAATAGCATGATTGAATACACAAAAATATAATATATAAAATGAGTAACACAAGTCTCTGCCAGTTGGAGATTGTCCAGGTGATGTAAGAAACTCCGCTGCACAGCTCTCCTGGGCGAGGCTGTGAAGGAGGAAACAAAAGGAGCCACCAGCGCAAAGAGTTTGAAGTCTGGGTGAGCTTTTTCCATATTTGATGCCTACGGCACCTTCCCATTTCTACACACTTCATTACCTGCACAGTTGGTAGCGCTTTCCATCCCAGCTACCACTCTGGATTTATACCTCTCAAAGGTCACTCTTGCCCGAGTCTGTCACATCAGACAGGGGCATTAACTTGCACTTACATCACCTGGACAATCTCCAACTGGCAGAGACTTGTGTTACTCATTTTATATATTATATTTTTGTGTATTCAATCATGCTATTTTATGCTATTGTTTTATATGTGGTTTATACATAAAATTGGCTGCTGAGCCTGATCCCAACTAATATAGCGCTTCCCTGGTTGTTTTCTTTATTGTCCTTATTCAGCAAGGTTTGGGTACCTTGCATTGGAAGCTGCTTATGTGTTTGGATCATTTTGGTTCCGTCTGCCATTTTTTGTGCTATAACCACAATTAACCCCTCTCACTGATAATGGTTCATGTCACATAACCTATTAATGGTATAAAAGTATATGTATTCATAGGATTTAACTACTCACATCATCAAGGTGTATTTTCGTTTCCATTCAATTTATAATTTTAAAAAAAATTTTTTTTTTTTTCCCCCCCCCCTTTTTTTTTTTTTTTTTTTTTTTTTTTAATCACACTTGGATTTATTTAATAATCCATTTTACGGTGAGTGGTTTCAGGAACAGATCACCAGGCGCACGAATTTTTCTTTTGAAGCATTTATAGCTGTCTTGCCTCCACAGTCTTGTCGTGCTTCCAGTTTCTTGCTCCTGACCTTAGCTTTTCCTCCGGAATCTGCTCTTCTGTTCTCTTGTCGGCTACGTACGACCATCCGCACCTCTCCATCCTGACCCAGGCTAGCACCTCAACGATCCATTCCTCTCCAATACTGACCTCGGCAAAGTACCATGACGATCCACCTCTCTCCAATCCAGACCATGGCTAAGTACCTCCTACGATCTGCTACTCTGCAATACCGACCTCGGCAAGAATTACTGACCATCCAGACTTCTCCTACCCCGACTCGTCTATCTCGACCAATCTACTCTCCAGACACGCCCACGTGGCTGTGGGTTGGTGTTATATCAAATCCCCACCTCGGCCTCGCGGTCATGCCTTGTTTGTCGTGAGCACTCTGTTACAGATATATGCGAATAGAATATGCAAAATATATATAAATGACTCCTATTAGCTTATTTCCTAGAAGATATGGATCGAACTTGGGACTCTCTTTTTCTATCTTTCTCTCATACCCTGTAGCTACTGGTGTAATTGAATTCACAAAAATGTATGTACACCATCTTCGCATTTGAATATTCGTCAATTAATTTTGTAAAAAATACAGTGAAAAATGCCCGGACCAAATTTTGACACGTTTATCTATATCTATACTGTATTCCAACTCAAGCTGGTTAGTTCTCTGCTATTAGGTGCAAATCAGAGTTTATAATGATGGCAGGACCGTAAATTATCAAGCCAACCAGAAAATCACCGTTAATAATAAGGAAAGTTAATAATTTTGATACATTATAATCATCTACTAATGATCAGGATGTCTATTTATCATATTTATAGAGCTTGTGAATCAATGAATGAAAAGGAATCTTTATGCGTGACATTTTTCTTCTTCTTGAATCCAAAGCATACAAATATTTAAGACATCTGTCATGTTTGATCAATTTGGTTGATTGCCTGTTGTAGCTCATCTCTCTTCCTCCAGCTTACAGTACTTCCTTCTTTACACTTATTCAACATACTGCAACTAGAATAATTTAATTTATTTTCTACTACATTTTTCTCCAGTGCTTACTTGCACTCACTGTCCCTTGCCCTGTTTCTTTGTCCAAGTAGAGAAAATGTACTTCTCAACATCTTCAAGTTCGATCTGAAAACTCACCTTACAAATTAAGTATGTTTATTCATTTAAATCCTTATTACATTGTCCTATCCATTTATCAATAGAAGTTACAGAAGCGCTTGTATAGTTTGAGGCAAAAATAAAAATGTAATCTCCAAATTGTACTGTAGGTTTCTCAATTATTCACGGTTGATTTTAGCTCATTTTTATTCCAGCAATTGTTCAAGCGTTGCTGTGAAAAGCATTGGTGACATGGTGTCTCTCCGTTGCACTCCCTTGCTGATCTTTATCTTTAGTATCTTCATGTAATCCAATGGTTGATGTAGCATTCTCCTAAGTGTTCCTTATAATCAATATCAGTATCAATATACTGTATGCTTCTTCAACAATTTTCTTCTTAATGGATTTAAAACCACAGAGGTGTAGACAGAATCAAATGATTTTTCAGAATCAACAAATATTGATGTAGCCAGGTCCCCCCTTCCATTGCGGACCCCCCTCCTCCTCGTACTCACTGTGGCCATTCGCGGGGAGGTGTGGGGGCATGTGCGCGAGCAGCGCGCTATCCTAGGGATGCGGCCGGTTGCCGGGGACGCGCGCGGGCTGTTGCTAGGTCCGCGGTCGCGTTGCGAAGGTCCCAGCGGCTCGCGGTGCAGGACGCCGCCATTGCAAGTTGCGTTGCGCGTGCGCAGGAGCCAGAAGCGCCGGGAGGTCCACAGACAGGTCGCGCATGAGCAGTGATAAGCGCGCGAACGCTAGCCTACCAGGGAAGGCTCTTGGAAGTGACTACAAGTCCCATGAGCCTCAGCCACGCCACACGTGACCCCAGGGAGCCAATAGGGCTACAGCATCTCCCTGCAAGGGAGAATAGATACATTTCGCGCGCTGAGCCCACGCTAGTCAGTGAGTGCCAGGAGCAGCCAGGGGAAGGAGGTAGGGTGCAGGAGTCCGTGACTCCCTGCACTAGGCCAGCAGCCCCCTAGGCCCCAGATAGCCCTGAGTCACCAGTAGTTTGAGTGTTGTAGGGACAGGCCCCAGGTTAGGGACCCTACCCCTTACTATTAGTGTTAGTTAGGGACTCAGCAGACGCTGCACGTCCGTCCAGAGGGTTGGATGCAGATCTTCGTTGTTGCTGCAGAGGCCATCCGGGTGGGATCGCCCCGGACGGTAGTTCCTGTGTTCATCCATCATCGGATCCTTTGCGAAGCTCCGTTGCAGGCCCGAGCACTGGAGTGCTCAGTAGGTAACCCTCATCAAGTGCACCAATGATACTATTAGATTCACACGGGGCCAGTGACTGCGCAGTCACACATATCATCTCACTAGGAAGGGTGGGAAACGTACTGTGTGTGTGGTTACTGGACACGGGGTGGGATCACCTGGTGAAGGGGGTAGCATCCTGCGAGACGCATTAGTTAGTGTCTCCTCTAGAGAGGGACACCTGTTGATCTGTTCATTGTTATGCATGAGTATGGTTACACTAGTAAAGGTATTGGTTGTTATACATACTGTGTGCTGTGTGATATATATTGTCCTGCGCGGAACCACTCCCCCTCTGGTGGGAGCCATCGCAGGTGGAGGCGCTGCACCGAGTACAGGGTTACTCATAATATACTTGCCCCAGGTTCCCCGTGGCAGAAGCTCAGCCCTCCTGTGAGCCTAACAGGTAAAGCACCACACCTGGTAACAGTAGGTTCTCCGCATTCACACTATATCTGCGATTGGGTGGGGGAATACCCGTTACATTAACGAGAGGTAGATCATATTCATTACTTGGGGAAATCAATTATTTTATGAATTGAAGGTCGTCCACTGTGAAATCTTGCTTGTTCTCGTGGCTGGGTATAGTCCAGAGTCATTGGTATATCTGTAAAAATTGGAAGTGATTTGAAATACACTGATTGCTCTGTTGCTCCTAAGGTTTTCTTTGTATTTTTTCTTGTTTATTAGTACCTGTATAACTATGGCATTGCTTCATCTGTCATTTTCTTGTTTTTCAAGCAGCATGTAAAACGTTTTGCAAGTATTTTCTCTACTTCTTTCCCAGCTTCTTTGAAGATTTCAGTTGTAATTCTATCTTCCCCAAGGGCTTTCCCGTTCTTTGTGAATTTCATTGCATTTGACACTTCTTCGTGGTGGTTTCGTCTGTTTCTTTCTCTGATGGATTATGCCATGTGTTACCTGTGTTTTTGTACAATTTCATGTAGACATCCTCAACCCTTTTATTGTTGCCTTGCTTGAGTGCAATGATTTGCTTATTTCCAAACACAAATCTTTACGTTTTTGTTGTTATCTTCAATAGTCTGCTTCACCATATTGCAGTTACATTTCTTCCATCTTCAGTAATACGCTTGAGGATTATCTTGCACAAATTTGCATGTTCAAATCTTGTTTTTGTATCTTGAATTACTTATCTGATATTTCCTTATCCTATTTTTATTAGCCATTCCTTCATACGTTTTTTTATACAGTAATTGTTTATTAAAGCACTAGTGATCTTTCAATACTAGTTTAAATTATCAGCTGTTATTCTTGAGTTTTTTTGCCGATATCTTCTATTTAATCAGTTGTTTTCTTCTTTTCATCTTTGCATTCAGATGTAAATAGCTTTGAACCAATGTGATCACTCCTTGTGTCACTACGGTAAAGTATTGTGCAGTTCTCAATCATGTGTTTCTTGTTAGGTAAAGTATAATCCATTAAGTGACGTAACCACCATCCTGCCAAACCCCGCAATACGGGGGCACTGAGAATGTGGGAAGTCCGTCCTGCGTTGGATCTTCGGCCCAGTGGTGGCCAGAGTTCTTTTCCAACATCAGCATCAGACTGCTGGTGCTAGGGCCTCTGCTTGCTGCGGGGGCCTCTGATGTCTGTGCGCTCCTCACTCAGTGGCCAATTCCTCCTCCCTTGGCCCTGCCTCTTTTCCTTGTCAGTGCAGGAAGATGGCCCACCCCTGAAGTTGGTTCCAACTTTTGCCCACGTGCCCAGCCAAGCTCTGTAGCACTGCAACATCCGACACCAACACATCCACAACCATAACAGTCCAGCAGGCCTATAGACCCCTCCCCCAGGTAAGATTCTTAGAGGGGGGGGGGGGGGGAATTGAACATGGTGGAGAGTAGGAAAATTAAGTTTGGTGGAGAGGTTGAGTGTGGTGAAAGGGGGGGAAAGAGAGTGTGGTAGCAGTGGAATTGAGTGTGGTGGGATGGGGGAATTGAGTGTGGTGGGGGGAACAAATTGAGTTTGTGACTGAATATAAAAATGTACTTGATTGTAATAAAGAGCAATCATAGAAATAAATGGCACACCACTGTTAATAAAGACATGCAGGTATAATTCTGCTTCTGGTGCTTACCTCCCAATGGTCCCGGTGTCTCAAGGCTGGACCTGATAATGGCACAAAAATGAAGGAAAGGAGGAGCACACAGGAGACTTGATTTGAGTTTTGAAAAACTTCAATAAGGTGTTCACAGCATCAGAGCTTTAGTACAGATAACGTTTCAGGACTAATGTGTCCCTTCCTCAGACCCAACGTTATAATAAAAAACGAATGATTTATTTAGCATTTTTTGATTTGGGTGGTCCTTTAAAAATGTTTGCAGGCGGCCCAAAAATTGTAGTTACCACTCCTTGAGTGGTTCAGTGAGTAAAGACACTGTCTGGCACTGAGCTTGAAGCAGGGGAACCTGGTTCAATTCCCGGTATTGTCTCCTTGTGACCTTGGGCAAGTCACTTTATCTCCCTGTGCCTCAAGCACCAAAAAATAGATTGTTAGCTCCACGGGGCAGGGGCCTGTGCCTACAAAATGTCTCTGTAAAGAGCTACGTAAAACTAGCAGTGCTATACAAGTACATGCAATTATTATTTATTATTATTATACATGTATAGGGTGGATTGGTGAAGCATTTTTGCTAGGTTCTATGGATTTGATATTTGGATCCTTGTTTTAAACCTTTTTCCACCCTGTTCCTATATATTGTCTTCTTGATTAGACTGACACCTCACTAGCCCAGGGGTGTCTGCATATCTTGTGAGGACATGCTGCTCTGCAACTGGGGTCCCATCGTCTTGCACGTACATAGGCCCCAGGTGACAATGATGAATACACAAAGCCCATAAAATGTTTAATACTGGAATGCCGATGAGTATTCTAAAACAAATCTGGGGCAATCACCAACAAGACCCAGGTACATGGTGGGTACATGCTTGGTACATGCTGGGTACATGCGGCAACATTTCTGCAGTCAGACTAATGACCTATCAGATTAACAGCGGGAGTCCCTGGCAGTCCCATTCAAACTCAATGGGACTGCCAGGGACCCCTGCTGTGTTAATCCAATGGGCCATTAGTCTCTGCAGAAATGTCACTGAAATGTTGCAGCATGTAACCAGCATTTACCTGGGTCTTGTTGGTGATAGCCCCTGATTTTCCAAGGCAAGTTTAAGGCAAGTTTTAGAATACTCGTCGGCGCACCTGTAAATACAAAAATAATATATACAATATCTTCAATGTGCACAATACAAAACAAAAGAGGTTTCCTGATACTGAATATGAAAAATAAAATAATAAATGAAACAAAGGTTTGTAAAATCTCAGAATATTTATTTTTTATTTTTCAGATTCAATGTCAGGAAACCACTTTTGTTTTTATTGTGAATATTGAGGATAATATATATGTAATTTTTCTATTTATATTTAAATTTTGTGTTAATTTTATGTGATTCGTTTATTGTATTTAATGTGCATTTACTTATTTTGGAGCATATGACCTATATGTCCAAGAATGTTATGCATTTTTCAAAGGACAATTTCGGGAAATGAATTTAGATTTCGGAATAATAATAATAATAATAATAACAATGAATAATTAAATATTACGTTTATATGCTTGAGCACTATATACACAACACTTTTTTTAAATCTAATTTCAAAATACTTTTATTTATTTATAAAATATTTTACCACAAAAAAATTTCTATGAGAATTACTCGTTTTCAAGTATGTCCTGGACACAGAGTAAAGTTACCATAACATTACAATTTACAGTTACAAACATGTTCAAATGGGAAACAGCTGAAGTCTTAAAGAAAATTAGACAGGAAGCGGATTTGAGTGACTCAGTTAAATTGTTCCTGCAGTGGGGTTATCGATACGAGACAAAAGCGACCAGCTTCTTTAATGAACCTTGAAAGTATAAGCAGTTTTCTGGAGGTGGATCTATGGAGACAAGTGCTGGGATTAGTCACTTAGTGGGCCTTTTGATCAAAACCCTGTGCACATAGTGTAGAATTCCTCCTATAAGGGTGACTGCTTCTAACACACCATTCCCTTTGCCAAGAGGGAGGAATGCTGATGACAAGTCATGTGCGCTATTAGTGTAGAGGTACCAATATGAGCCACCTTTTCACACCACCTCAAGTGGCACGGCACAAACAGCTGACTGCACATTCATTCTCACCCTCTATGGGCCTCA
Source organism: Ascaphus truei (assembly GCF_040206685.1). Classification (NCBI taxonomy): domain Eukaryota; kingdom Metazoa; phylum Chordata; class Amphibia; order Anura; family Ascaphidae; genus Ascaphus; species Ascaphus truei. The sequence continues at coordinate 200,172,537 of NC_134483.1, read as the reverse complement.
TGCAGTAAGCCCCGATAAAATCTTTTCGGCAAGGGTTGCGGATAGGGTTTTTTTTGGCGATTTGCTCTCGCGGTATTCAGTAAGGGCCGAATCCATGCCGATCCCTGCCGAATCACTGCGAAAGCAAAGCTGTCGATGAGCCTGTGCCGATACAGCCTGGCTCCCGATAACCTTCCGATAAGCCTTTTCTGCCGATAGGTGTTTGCAGCAGAGAGAGACAAGCCGCTCTCTCAGCGCAAACATCGGCAAAAAATAAAGTATTTATAAACAACTTTTACTGATAGTGTACATGTGCAGGGGGACTCCGGAGCTGAACCGCATTGGTTTCAGGTCTGGGGACCCCTTGCTTCCCGAGATACAGGCCCCTTTATGGGGTGCCGGTATCCCTCTGCATTTAAGGTCCCGATCACGTGACCGCGGAATGTAAACAAAGCAGAGGGATACCGGCACCCCCTAAAGGGGCCTGTATCTCGGGAAGCAGGGGGTCCCCGGACCTAAAACCAAAGCGGTTCAGCTCCAGAGACCCTCTGCACATCTACAGTATGAATAAAACACACATATCAATAAAGACTCGTTCCTTACCTTTGCGGCTATGTGCTACGGTAACGAAGCAGCATGAATGTATTTTTAATAATAGTGTACAGTGAGCAGGGGGTTCCCTGAGCTGAACCGCATTGCTTTGTGTACCAGGGACCCCTTCTTCCTGAGTTAAAGGCCCAGGAATGTGTCATCGGGTGGCAGTGTCGCCGCCATCTTTATTGCACCCCATTCGCGCCGTGTCCGCTATAAATATGGCGGCGACACAGGCACCGGTGCCCCAAACTGGGGCCTCTAACTCGGGAAGCAGGGAGTCTCTGAGCCACAAATCAATGCGGTTCAGCTCAGGGGGCCCCCTGCTTCCGCACAATATTATTAAAAATACAGAAATGCTGCTTCATTACCATAGCGGATAGCCGCTAAGGCAATGAAGGGGTTAAGGCAGAATAGCTTGTTTATTGGGGACATTTGCCCCCAATAAGCATTGCAATAAACAACATACACCCACTGTGTATTTGAAATACATAAACAGCAATAAATACATTAAATATATATATAGTACTCACCACTCATGTCCGGCTGCCACGATGAAGGCCATCCTCCTCTTCATCCTGCCCATGGCCCCCTCCGCTGCTGCAAAACAGACTCAAGAATGAAAAAATCCAATGTAATGTCCCCTAACCCCTTAATCACCATAGCGGTTATTAACTGCTACAGTCATTAAGGGGTTAACCCACCCTCACCCACCACTCGGGATGGCTACAAACCCTCCCCCACTAGACCCCCCACCCCGTGAGGCCTAACTACCCTCACCCACTACCCACAAGGGAGGCCTACCCACATACCGTTGGGGACACCCCCCACCCCCAGTACCCACAATAAAAACAATACAGTGACCCACAATAAACATCATTATATTTATTAAATACATTACCCACCCCCTGTGCCCCCCCATAAATACAAGATTTATCCTTTTACATACAGGGTTCATAACGCAGCCCCACGCGAGTCCACCGGTGGGCTGGCGAGGCACCTGACAGACCTACAGTGTACCAGCAGCCCTTTACAAACAGGTTCTGGAGGCCTGCTGGTGGGTCCCGCCAGCGCCATGGCCCCCAGGTGGTCTCCTTGGGTCACCGTGGGCCACAATTGGGTCCCCACGGTAGGCCCAAGGATGTCTGGGGTTCCCGGTTCAGACCCACAGGTGTCTGCGGGGCCTCGGGTGGTTCCCACAGTGGTCTGGGGAACTTATGAGTGCTCACTATGGGTCCGCGGTGCCCCCACAGAAGTGGGACCACACAGCTTCATCCCCGCACCTATGGGTCGGCGGTGCCTCCACAGATGTGAGGCCACCGCTTCATCCCCGCAGACTATGGGTACGTGGTTCCCCCACAGATGTGAAGCCACCGCTTCATCCTGTATTATTTTTATTGTGGGTACTGGGGGTGGGGTGGCGGGCTCCCCAACGGTATGTGGGTAGGCCTCCCTTGTGGGTAGTGGGTGAGGGTGGTTAGGCCTCATGGGGTGGGGCGTTAGTGGGGGAGGGTATGTAGGCGTCCCGAGTGGTGGGTGAGGGTGGGTTAACCCCTTAATGACTGTAGCGGTTAATAACCGCTATGGTGATTAAGGGGTTAGGGGACATTACATTGGATGTTTTCATTATTGTGTCTGTTTTGTAGCAGCAGAGGGGGCATGGGCAGGATGAAGAGGAGGATGGCCTTCATCGTGGCAGCCGGACATGGGTGGTGAGTACTATATGTATTTAATGTATTTATTGCTGTTTATGTATTTAAAATGGGCACATTCACTATTATCCCTTTGTGGATAATAGTAAGTGTGGCCATTACTATGTTGTATGTGTTAAGAGGGGGGGGGGTATTTCTTTATAAGTATGTATGTGTTTAGACATTAATTTGGGTGGTAACATAATTGGTACTGCAGGCCTGCGGGTAACACCTGAGGGCCCCTGCCAGCCTATAGTATCATTGATGTTCATATATGTGTATGTTAGGGGTTGTTGGGGTTATATGTATATATATATATATATATATATATATATAGACATATGGAGACCAGGGGATCCTGATAGCCAAAAAGAGACAGCACACTGCAGGTATGGTATCAAAAAAGTGTATTCAGTAACACAAGGCCGCCAACGTTTCGGTCCTCCCAACGGGACCTTCCTCAGGGCCCTGCCCTGAGGAAGGTCCCGTTGGGAGGACCGAAACGTTGGCGGCCTTGTGTTACTGAATACACTTTTTTGATACCATACCTGCAGTGTGCTGTCTCTTTTTGGCTATCAGGATCCCCTGGTCTCCATATGTCTACATACTCTCTATGGGACAAGCATCTGCCTCCTGCAACAAAACCGTGAGTGCTAATCTCCATACCTGACTATATATATATATATATATATATATATATATATATATATTTATTTATTTATTTATTTATATAGAGATATTTATTTATTTATTTAGATATATATTTTTTTTTTTTTAGTGTGGGGCTGCTGTGTGTGATTATTTTTTATTGTGGTAGCGGGGGTGGGTGAAGGGGGCATTAGCCCCAACGGTGGTTGTTTTGTGCTTGCGGGGGGTAGCGGGAGGGCTTAACCCCTTCATGACCGTAGCGGTATTAACTGCTAAATCGTGAAGAGGTTAAGTGCACCCGCAACCCCCCCGCAAGTCCTAAACTCACCCCCAGGGCCAAATACCCCCTTCACCCACCCCCGCTACCCACAATAAAGCTGGCACGGTGGGTTAACCCCTTCATTGCCTTAGCGGTTAGCCGCTAAGGTAATGAAGTGGCCTTTAAATGCCTTTTTTCTGCCTCGGATGCATGCCGGGGGGCTCCGGTGCGGGTATCAGCTCCGGAGCCCCCGACATCAATCACAGACAGGAAAAAGGCTTGATTTTTTCTAAGTGTCGCCCTTGCCGATGCTTCTCCTCCACCAAGTTGCCAACTTTAGTTGGCGGGCTGGATTCCCGATAAACTCTCCAATCTGGGGTGCCGATCAGCACCGAAGAGCTGATTGGGGCTACCAGAATTCAGCTGGGTTCAAAAAGTGCCGATAAGTGGCTTATCGGCAGCCGGATGCCGATAATTTTTTATCGGGAAGAAAAGTTGCAGATAATTCCCACTTATCGGCGCTTACTGAATCTGGAGGGCAAAAAATGGCGATAAAATGCCGAAAAAGCCTTATCGGGGCTTACTGCATGAGGCCCTATGTATGATAACACATTGTAATAGGGCTATTGGTCAAAGGGGGCTAATAGCGTTTGAGGCCATGACTATCAGGATTGTTGGGGGAGTGGAGGTTAAGGAATGCCTTCATGGCCACTATGGTCACTAATGTGTTAATTCATAATTAGTTTTGACAAAAGACCATTGTAGTACTGTAGATGAGTGCAGAGGTACAACCAGGGAGACATAGATTCTGGAAATAAACAGTGACATTTATTTAGCCTGTGTCTTCCAAAAACTACACAGATTTAAGGTACAAATAAACAAAACAGCATATCCCTTTGTAAGGGCTTATTCCCACTTCCCAGTCCCTATCTGCAGGGCTGGGAGGATAGACTTCTTTCCAGTCTCTGATACAAAGTCTGGATTGATGTCCGTGGGGTGCACACTCTGACATGTTTCAGGGACAACTGTATCCTGGAATAGTCCTGAAATAGAGTGTCTAGTTCCTTGGGATCTCTCTTTGATCAGCCCCAAACTCCTTAATGCTAGAGAGATCCTCTGCAGATTAACCAGGAAGCTTTTCTACCTGACTAATAAGCCAGATGGAGACTGGCTAATTGTCTGTAGCTGCAATTAACCAGCTCCCTGCTGGACATATCAGCAAGATACAGGGAGCGATTCACTAAGCAGTGATTGCTTTTAAGTATGATAAATGGCTTTTAAGACTGATACTGCCTTCTGCGCAACTCACTAAGCAGTGATAACTGCAGGGGACAGCTTTATCAGCTGTAAAGGCATTTTCTCAGCCAAAAAAAAAATACGCTCCGATCAGGCAAAAAACAGGAAACGTCCGTTTTTTGCCAGTCAGCGTGATTCATTAAGCAGTGATAAGGGAATCATACTTTAAAAGCGCGCCAGATTTTTGCACCAGCTAAAGGCTCGTACAAAAGAAATGGAGCCATGAATAAAATCACTATAATGGTCAAAATTAATATCCAGATATGGATAATAGTGCATTTGTCCATTACAAAAATAAAACATTAAGCTGCAGAAATAAAATAAATAAAACTTGCACGCACCCCTGCCAGGCTGCCACAATGAAGGCCGTCCTAATCCTCATCACCGTCCATGTCCTCCGTTGCCATAAACAATGCAGTACAATCAAAAATACAATCAGGCGCAAAAGCTCACTGCTTAGTTAATCACCCCCACAGGCTTTCAATTGGGAACCCTATTTAGACAGGGGTTAATCTTCTGCTTTTAAAAACAAAAATCAGATACAGAAACTGAACTGTAAGTCATTTGGGACTTTTAATGGCATTTTGGCTCTGCTTTGGGGGATGGGGGTGGGGACATTTTGGTTCTTCCGGATGCAAGCTGGCATACTATTTACTAATGTGTTGTACTTTATATGAATAATTCCTATTGCCATAACTTTGTACTAGGTCAGAGTTGGCCAACTCCAGTCATCAAGGTACACCAACTGGTCAGGTTTTAAGGATATCCCTGCTTTAGCACAGGTTGCTCAATCATTGGCTCAGTTGTTGACTGTGTTGACTTCAGTCACGTGCTGAAGCAGGAATATTCTTAAAACCTGACCTGTTGGTTGCCCTTGGGGACTGGAATTGGCCACCCATGTGCTAGGTTCTCCAAACGGTGTGTAAAACTTTATTTAAAAAGTTGCATTAACCCCTACATGGTATTTCTGCAGCCAAGTAGCAGTCTATCTGTCCCCATCTATGTTTTGGCTTACACTAAACAGGGTTGTCACTGGATAATTTTGCTTGAGAGGGCACCATGTTTTTTAAAACTGCTTGTAGCTGAATGGGGTCACCCACAGTATACGCATTGAGCACATGTTTTCACTTGCAAGGGGCCCCATGCAAGTTTTTCATTAAAATCCCAACATCCTGATCTAATTTGCCTATTCTGTGAGCTATTATCAGGTCGCCCAGTTGGCCCTGGGAGGAAGGAAGAATACTTTGTTGCAGTGACTAAATTGAACCAAAAGTCTATATTTTTCATGCAATAATTTCAGATGTTGTCGTTACCTAGCATTTGAATCCTGAATTCCACATCATAATAAAGATAAGCATGCAGAGCCTCAATATGTGGAGTAGACTAGGTCTTGGTATTGTAGTAGATTGACCACTTAATCAGGATTTTTGTTGAAAAATTTATAAACCTTCTACCAAACTGATGTTAAAAAGTGTGCCCTCTTTGCCCAGTTCATTTACGTCTTTAACACTGATCTTACACTTGCTGCTCTTTTTATGTTCCGTAAATTAAATTGAAAAAAATCCAGAAATGTAACATTTGTGATTATTGTATTTTTATAGTAAGAAAGATTGTAGCAAAGACAAGTCATGGTAAACTCATACACATGTGCCCAGATTTTTCTTTGCTGCACTCTATGGGTTTTCATTTGGTTTTGCAGTAGTTTGAATCAATTCCCTGCTACGATCCCTTGACAAATTCTCTTTTTGCAAAGATTTTATACTTCTGCCAATAATATCTGCAAATGATGTATGTATGTATGTCTTTGTTTATACAGCGCCATTAAATGTACATGGCACGTCACCACAGTAGATGAGTAAATGATGACGAAGACCATGGGTAGGAAAGGACAAAAGCATTAGGGCTTTGAGGGTAGTGTGAGGAGGTTGATCTTTGACCCTTTTAAACCTTAGACTAAAGTGGGATAATCAAAAAATTGGTTGGGGTTTGCAGTCGTGGCATCATAATATAGCAACGTCACGTGACGACGTGTTGCCATGAAAACCCCATTTTATTTCTGTGGGGAAGAGTCTGAACCTCTGTAAATGTGATAACTATTCTTGGAGGGGGTGGGCAAATGCACCCTTGCACCCCTCAGATTGTGCTACTGTTAGGCTCATCCCCTTTTTTCCCACAATGTTCCTACCTAATGTCCCCTTTGTGATGCTGACATCTCAGTAAGTTATGGGAGCAGCCAAGGAAGCTTGGTTGGCTAAATCTGTGATGTCATAACCCCTAGGTGGCATTCACATGGTGCAGCAAGCAATTTGATTGGTTGCAATACCATGTAATTTCATTACAAGTCTTCTGCAAAAGCCCTGGCTCCCCTATAAAAGGCCAGGAGTCTCACAGAAGACCGGAAGTTGGAGCTGAGGCCACACCTGGCGGCTGGGAAAAGAAGAGAGATGTCAAAAGGAACAGATGAAGAAAAGAAGATTAAAGAAGACACACCTACAGATGAAGACTTCAATCATTGGAGGAAAAAAGGCGTCAGCCTGTATTTATTGATTGTTTAATTTTCTTAGGCTTTGTTGTTTATTTTTTTCCATTGAGCGTGTGGATTGATTTTATTTTTTTCTAGTTTGGGGGTAATAACTTTAAAAATATTTTTGGGCTTTTTGAATGTTTTTTTTATGGTTGGCATCATTCCTTTTTGGGGAATTGTTTGTGGGGGTTCATTGCCCTAAAGATTGAAGGCATCAACTAGGGGAAAGTTAAATATTAATTTCAGGTACCCATTGAGTGCCATCATGGTTACCTAGGCTCTACTTGATAGAGCCTAGGTAGCCTCACTGACACTGAATCGGTTATTTTTAACTTTAGATGTTTTTATGAGGGAGAGGGAGAGAGAGGGAGGGAGAGGGAAGGAGGGGCAGGGAGGGAGAGGGAGGGAGAGGGAGGGAGAGGGGGAGGGAGGGAGAGGGAGGGAGGGAGAGGGAGAGGGAGAGAGGGAGAGGGAGGGAGAGGGAGAGAGAGGGAGGGAGAGGGAGGGAGAGAGAATATTGTCTGTTTGCTACCATCCTTTTCTCCTAATTTCTCTGCAGGTATATGTGGTATTACTTGTGTCCTTTTTATGTTTGGTCACTACTCCAGATCACCATGGTGCTTATAGTTCATGTGACATATAGCAATGGGATGGAGACAACAAATCCATGATTCCAATGTGCTGAAGGGTTCCTGTATCTGTCTAGTATCATGGAGACAGGAAATATCATGGCAGTGTCTATTGTTTATTCCCTATTAGCAGAGATGTCTGTGTGAACTTATGGTGCCTTTGTTTACATTTGATGCGACATGCAGGACTGCGCAAGTCAGCTTGGGGTTGCTGTATGCAATATCAGCAATATGGTGTTTATGAAGAGTGCTGTATATGTTGCTGTGCATCGGCGCAACTATCGTCTGCATGATTATTACACTGATATGACCCAATTATGAGGAAGGGTCTTTTCATCTGCCTAGGAATGCTCCAGGCAGAGAAGATGTGGCTGATCTATTATTGGCTGAATCAGCTGCGCAAGTTTACTGCTCCTTTTGTTTATGTCTGACGTATGAAGCAGGACTGCGCATGGGGACTCTGGGCTATGTCACGTTATTACAAGCATCTGATCTGTCTACAATGCGAATCAGCTGTATGGAGCCTATGACCATCCGGATACATGTTCTATACGCCAATGAAACGGCTGCATGCATTATGATTGGCGGTCGGTTTGGTGCCAAAGTGACGACATCATCTGCTCTCTCTTTAAAACGCTGCACGGTTCATATTGATTTTACCACTCGGGGAAGAAGCCAAGCGGGGCGAAACGCGTAGTGGTGCAGAAGGACGCATCCAGTTGCCATATTATGGACTTTTATTGTTGATACAGATCTCAAAGTCTCTCAGAAGGAGCTTCAGACCCTCAACCTAGAAAAAGAAGTCTCACGCCAGGAGATTGACATTCTCAAAGCAGATGTGCGTAAATGGAAGGAGGACTGCAAAGAAGCCCTGAAGAATACAGAGACGGAAAAAGGAGAAAATTCAAGATTAAAAAGAGAAAACTTAAAACTGAAAGAAGAAAATTTTCAGTTGACAGAAGAAGTCAAGGAAAAGTTTGAAGCAGAGCACCGACTGCAGAACCAACTGCAAGGTCTGCGTACGCACCTCGAGAAGGCAGAGGAGAAGCAGCGAACTCTGCAGGATGACAATCTGCAGGCTGTTAAAGAAATTCAAGTGCCGCAGGAACGTCTGATGACCCAGTATGTCCCCGCAAAGCAGCATGAGAAACTGAAGGCTACCCTGAGCATCACCAAAGCAACGCTAAAAGCCAAGCTTAGAACCCAGGTGACGCGGCACAAAAGGGAGCACAAGAAGGTCCAGAAACTGAAACAAGTAACTGTGGCCCAAGCAAAGAAGTTCATAGTGCTTCACAATGCAATAAAAATGTAGAGGCAAGCTCAGAGAAAGCAAAGCATGCAGATAAATTCCCTGAGAAGAGACTTGCAAGACGCACTCAAAAAACAGGGATGTCTCGCGGATGAGATTACAGTCCTACAAGGACAAGTATTGACCCTGACTAAGCGTCAGTATCCCACAGCCTCAAAAACCCATGAAAACAAGGGTACAGTGAGAGCTGGGAATACCGCTCATCTGAAAGACAAGGTTGCAAAATTTGAACCACCTAAACAAGCACTAGCAAAACCTTCAGCCACCCAGCAGGCAACAAAAGAAGGTACACGTGCTGAATTAAAACCAGAAGAATCCTTAGCTGATGAAGCTGAAAAGATGGTACATTCTCTGGAAGTGGGTGTGGAATTGCAACTTAATCTCAAAGAGGCTGAACTAGCAATCCCATTGAGTGGGAAAAGTGCAGAGCGACAGCTTCAAGAGCAGAAAACTCAAAGGGCTGTTTTTAAACGCTCTACAACTGCTGCCATACAGTATGCCTACAATAAGACGAGCACCTGACGCGAGGGAAATCTCATGACCGCGCACGTAGAAAAAAGACTATACTTGGAAAAAGTCCTCCTCGAGCGACTGAGGGGTGCTGATCTCAAACTCCTTCAGGAGGAGACACGAATAAACTGGAGAAAGGGCTCCAATCCCAACAGGACTGAGGGTTCTCTTCCTCCATCCACTCTCATTCAAGTCACAGAGATATCTAGAATGAGAGTGGAAGGATGGGCTTTGGCCGTGGTAAGCCCGAGCTTCCCACAAACAGGGGAGGTATGTAAAAGGGGAGTAATCCATGTTCAAGTAATGTGCCTTTAATCTAGCAGTGTGGTGGTTAACTGCTGGTAGTCAATTAATAAACACCACCTGCCTGATCTAGATTGCTTACAAAAGCCTGTCTGTTGAGACAGGAAGTGACTCCTTAGCTCTGACTGAGAGCTGACCTTTGGAGAGACAGAGCAGTGTTTTTGAGTCTCCCAGGAGAGACTGACCAAGAGAGCACACATCTCTGGAGCTGACCGGTCTTGAGCTCTGCCCAGCAGAGCTGATTTCAAGACACAGGGAAAACTACTACACCTGAAGCTGAACCAGGAAATGAGAAGATTTTCCCTCCAAGAAACAGATAAGACTTTTATTCTTAAGAGACTGCTTACTGCTGCGGCAGACTTTATTCTAAAAAATCACCGTTTTTTCCCCGGCTTGTTCCTGGAATGCGACGCTGTTCACCCGGAGCATGCCGCGTTCCTTTTGCGTTCCCAGCCACGGGTCATGCCCGGCTGACGCGCGGTTGATGTGTTAATTGATAATGGTTCAGGATTTAATAGGCTGCAATGCTTCGCGTGTCCGCCAGATGGCAGAAATTCATGAATTGTAATGCAGTATATATTTATATACTGTATAACAACAACCCCTATAACCCCTAACATACACATACAGTACTGTATATGCACATCAATGATACTATAGGCCGGCGGGGGCGAGATGTGTTTGCAGCAGAGAGAGATCCGCTGCTCTCTCTGCGCAAACATCGGCACATTAAAAATTATTTAAAATACATTTTATTCATAGTGTAGATGTGCAGGGGGTCTCCGGAGCTGATCCGCATTGGTTTGAGGTCCAGGGACCCCCTGCTTCCTGAGATACAGGCCCCTTTATGGGGTGCTGGTATCCCTCTGCATTTGGAGGTCCCGATCACATGACCGCGGAATGTAAACAAAGCAGAGGGATACCGGCACCCCCTAAAGGGGCCTGTATCTCGGGAAGCAGGGGTTCCCCGGACCTGAAACCAATGCAGTTCAGCTCCGGAGACCCCCTGCACATGTACACTATCAGTAAAAGTTGTTTATAAATACTTTATTTTTTGCCGATGTTTGCGCTGAGAGAGCGGCTTGTCTCTCTCTGCTGCAAACACCTATCGGCAGAAAAGGCTTATCGGAAGGTTATATATATAAAACAACAACCCCTATAACCCCTAACATACAGTACACATACTGTATATGCACATGAATGATACTATAGGCATGAATGTATTTTTTAATAATATTGTACAGTGAGCAGGGGATTCCCTGAGCCACAAATCAAAGTTCAGGGGACCCCCTGCTCCTGCACAATATTATTAAAATACAGAAATGCTGCTTCATTACCATAGTTGATAGCCGCTAAGGCAATGAAGGGTCAAGGCAGAATAGCATGTTTATTGGGGACATTTGCCCCCATTAAACATTGCAATAAACAACATACAGTACACCCCCTGTGTATTTAAAATACACAAACAACAATAAATACATTAAATACATATTTTTAACATAACTGTTCCCTTTCGGTTATAACCCCACCTCCTTGACTGTAATCTGTGTAAGGCCCCTCCCCCTAATGTGTCTGTTAAATCTCTCTGCCTTGACTGTAATCTGTGTAAAGCCCCCTCCCCCTAATGAGTCTGTCAAATCTCCCTGCCTTGACTGTAATCTGTGTAAGGCCCCCTCCCCCTAATGTGTCTGTTAAATCTCCCTGCCTGTGTTCCTGTGAGTGTAGTTTATGTAAATGTGGGGAGGGGGATCCCGATGTGCATATAATGCAGTGCATTGTGAAATAAGTGATATAAGGCGCAAACAACTATAAATAATAAGAATAGTGAATATATAATAAAAAGTGATGTGTGATGAAAATATTCCAACCACCCAGCTCAAACCTCACTGGTGGGACCTGTTTCACGGGTTCCAAAGATTTAAGCAATTTTCTCAAACATCCAGGGGGAGCATATGGGGAAAAAAACAACAAGGTACACAAATATAAGTGCAGACGTTTCTGGAATGTGGAATGATTATGTCGTGGCTCGTATAGATGTACTACTCACAAGAATTTAGAGTAAATCAGGCAGCTGGCAAATAGGGTTGCCACCCATGTAGATGGCTAAGATCTGGACCCCCCTTGTTGGAGATACTCCGTCAGCAAGGTGATGTATGCAAAATAGAGAGAGAGCTACATAGTGCGATCAAAAGGTAAACTTTATATTTTAAAAAACGGGTCTGTAAAATACGCACTTACAATGTGCCAGTAAAAATCAAGCATGTATCTCACAAATGGAGAAAGTAGAAGCTCCCCGAACTGCTCACCGCCTCCCTCGGGTGTCTGGCTTTCTTCCACGAATCTTTGTGCCGATTCAGAGCCTCCCTCAAAGCGCCCGTCCAGGATGATGACGTCACGGCTGCAGAGTTGGTCAGCTACGGGTCGCGTCTGAGCCCAAAATTGGTCCACTCAACGCGTTTCGCCCAGCTTGCTGTAGCTGTTGTCGGCTTCGTCAGGAGTGTATAGGATTGGGTACAGTTGACTCTTATATACCCATGTAACAAGCTAATCTAGTTAATTATACAATAAAACAATTAAACAACCTGATCTATGACTATTATTATGAGAGTAAAGCTGGAATTTTCATGGCATACAATAAATTGCTTCGTATACATTAATGTGTAAGTGCAACTGACAGTGCAATGAAAAAACATAGAGCAGACATACTGATCTCATAACATTAAGAGTGCATATATATTTACAAAACAACCCAACTTGGGCAATATGAAATGTCATTAGACAATTACTGTTTAGTATGGCATATGTGTTTGACTGCTAGTGCAATCCTGAGTGATATCCTTTATTTAAAGTCCCATCTGCGATCATCAATGGACAACAATTAAGGAATAAAGTGTGAGGGGATAGAGTTTGAGGGGTGAACTTAAATAATCATATTTATGTAGTATGAAACTACTTGAAGCTCTTTATGGATTCTATTATTTTTACAGAAGACCTTCAAATATTGCTTGTATGCCATGAAATTTCCAACTTCACTCCCATAATAATAGTCATAGATCAGGTTGTTTAATTGTTTTATTGTATAATTAACTAGATTAGCTTGTTACATGGGTATATAAGAGTCAACTGTACCCAATCCTATACACTCCTGACGAAGCCGACAACAGCTACAGCAAGCTGGGCGAAACGCGTTGAGTGGACCAATTTTGGGCTCAGACGCGACCCGTAGCTGACCAACTCTGCAGCCGTGACGTCATCATCCTGGATGGGCGCTTTGAGGGAGGCTCTGAATCGGCACAAAGATCCGTGGAAGAAAGCCAGACACCCGAGGGAGGCGGTGAGCAGTTCGGGGAGCTTCTACTTTCTCCGTTTGTGAGATACATGCTTGATTTTTACTGGCACATTGTAAGTGCATATTTTACAGACCCGTTTTTTAAAATATAAAGTTTACCTTTTGATTGCACTATGTAGCTCTCTCTCTATTTTGCATACATCACCTTGCTGATGGAGTATCTCCAACAAGGGGGGTCCAGATCTTAGCCATCTACATGGGTGGCAACCCTATTTGCCAGCTGCCTGATTTACTCTAAATTCTTGTGAGTAGTACATCTATACGAGCCAAGACATAATCATTCCACATTCCAGAAACGTCTGCACTTATATTTGTGTACCTTGTTGTGCCTCACTGCCAATGACCCACCCCGTGAGGCCTAACCACCCTCACCCACTACCCACAAGGGAGGCCTACCCACATACCGTTGCCCCCCCACCCCCCCATCCTGCCCATGGCCCCTCTGCTGCTGCAAAACAGACACAAAAATTAAAACATCCAAAGTAATGTCCCCTAACCCCTTAATCACCATAGCGGTTATTAACCGCTACAGTCATTAAGGGGTTAACCCACCCTCACCCACCACTCGGGACGCCTACATACTCTCCCACACTAACCCCTCATCCCGTGAGGCCTAATCACCCTCACCCAATACCCACAAGGGAGGCCTACCCACATACCGTTGGGGAACCTCCCACCCCCAGTACCCACAATAAAAACAATACAGTGACCCACAATAAACATCATTATATTTATTAAATACATTACCCACCCCCTGTGCCCCCCCATAAATACAAAATTTATCATTTTACAAACAGGGTTCATAACGCAGCCCCACGCGAGTCCCCGGTGGGTTGGCGGGGCACCTGACAGACCTACAGGGTACCAGCAGCCCTTTTCAAACAGGTTCTGGAGGCCTGTTGGTGGGTCCTGCCAGCACCCTGGCCCCCAGGTGGTCTCCTTGGGTCACCATGGGCAACAATTCGGCCCCAACGGTAGGCCCAAGGATGTCTGGGAGCCCCGGGTCAGACCCACAGGTGTCTGCGGGGCCTCGGGTGGTTCCCACAGGGGTCTGGGGAACTCACGAGTGCTCAATACGGGTCCGCGGTGCCCCCACAAAAGTGGGACCACACATCTTCATCCCCGCACCTATGGGTTGGCGGTGCCCCCACAGATGTAAGGCCACCGCTTTATCCCCGCAGACTACGGGTCTGCGGTGCCCCCACAGATGTGAGACCACCGCTTCATCCCCGCATGTGTCACCCGTGGAACCACCAGCCTGATACCCGTGAGATACCCAAGGAGACCCGCAGGTGGTCTCCAGAGGTCCCACGCAGAACCACGGAACAAACACTGAATGTAAAAAAAATAAACTTGGCCATTACATTCAATACATACACCCCCCCAACACCTACAGTACAATAATGTGCAAAATAACTATTATCCAGATATGGATAATAGATTAATTGCCCATTATTAAAAAACATTAACTAGCATATTCAAATAAATAAAGTACTACTGACCTCATCAATAAGAAGTCTCCATCGCCAGCAACATCCTTGTCTTGCCCACAAAATACATAGCAATTACAAAGCCAATACATTGCAAGTACATTCAGATATCAATTAACCCCTTAAACACCTTATCTGATAATAACCGCAAAGGTAATTAAGGGGTTAAGCCACACTGGCCCGATACCCACCCTTCACCCATGAATTTGTACAGTGGCTTCATCATGCAACTATATATATATATACAGAGAGATATATATATATATATATATATATATATATATATATATATATATATATATATACACACACATGATGAACCAATATACTAATAAATGTAGAAGGGTTATCAAAACCATACTGTACTACAAATAACACTTCTCCATACAGACACACTACATTAAAATGAATTTCCTTTAATAATCCTAACTGACCTTACAATCTAAATCATCAAATGCCAATGAAAAAACTCACATTCCAATCAATACATTGCATTTACATTGTATATATGATGCATAAAATCTATGCACCATATACATTCTGCAAATGAATGTTAACAATATCATTGCAAGCAAAATACAAATACCTCCAAACAAGTAAACTATTTTAACCAATCAAGTAAACAAAAATCAATTGGCATTCATTATTTACATCCCTAAACAATTGACAGTCCATCCCGAACAATTAAACAATTAACTAATTCAAGCCTGGAGCAGAACAATTTAGCATGTGAAAAAATATAAGTACCAACCAGAATACAAAATTTAAAACCAAGGCTAACCCTGACCACAATCACACAATACAATACCAAGGATTACATCTATCTAATTGTAAAAAACATTATACACACATTGAAGTATAGCAGCATAGCCAAATTCATTTAAAACACATCAAATCAAGCTTTTAAAATAACATAATTTCTTACCCTGTATGTATATATCTCTCTAGACATATATACATACATACATACATACATACAGTGTCAAGAACTGATATACCACAAATAAATAAATACACATGTTAAAAAAAACTTTAAAAATTTTTTACAAGCACAATTAAATACATTTCTTTAGTTCACTTACCATTACTTGGCCCCACCGACTCCCGTTGAACACCTTACTCACGAACCAATCCACCAGGCACAGGAACCCATAAAATAATAAACCATAAAAAAATAAACATTACACTAAAAATACAAATCAATCCACGGGTCTTCTATTTGTAATCCATCTTCATCTGTATTCTTCTTTCTTCTATCTTCTTCCGGGCGGGGTCTTCTTTCCATCTTCAGCCACGCCCTGGCCTTCTTCTTCTGTAGGAGGTCCTTCCTCCTCGGAGGCTGGCTTCAAAATGAGACGACATAGGCTTTTAAAGGCCTATGACGTCACATATTTGTCATATGGTTCCCACGGCCCTGATTGGGCAGTGAAAACCATGTGTTTTGGTCGATAAAAATAAAAATGATGACGTCACTTAAATGCAATGAATGCACAGCCAATAAGAATGGCTTTGCTTCAATTGCCTTTAAGATGACGTCATGAAAAGAAACATGGCTGTCCTCACATGGTACGGTAGCCAATCAGAGCGTGGGAACTCCACCCCTACTCTGATTGGCTCTAGTATACCATGTGACAGAGGCTTGGGGGAGAACGGATGTGATGTCATTGAAAGCTTGTCACATGGTACTAGAGCCAATCAGAGTAGGGATAGACTTACCATGTGAGGACGGCCATGTTTCTTTTCATGACGTCAGACACATTAGGGGGAGGGGGCTTTACACAGATTACAGTCAAGGCAGGGAGATTTAACAGACACATTAGGGGGATGGGGCCTTACACAGATTACAGTCAAGGAGGTGGGGTTATAACCAAAAGGGAACAGTTATGTTAAAAATATGTATTTAATGTATTTATTGTTGTTTATGTATTTTAAATACACAGGGGGTGTACTGTATGTTGTTTATTGCAATGTTTATTGGGGGCAAATGTCCCCAATAAACATGCTATTCTGCCTTGACCCTTCATTGCCTTAGCGGCTATCAGCTATGGTAATGAAGCAGCATTTCTGTATTTTAATAATATTGTGCAGGAGCAGGGGGTCCCCTGAGCTTTGATTTGTGGCTCAGGGAACCCCCTGCTCACTGAACAATATGATTAAAAATACATTCATGCCGCAGGTGGGTGTATTCACTCCCTCTGTTCTCCTTGGGCACCTTCTGAGGTCGAGGTGGGCCTTAGAACAGCATTCATCAGTGGGGGTACAATTAGCAACTTAACATGGAACTTATATAACTTGAACTGTGATTTGCGGCGTCTTGTATGATGTTACTAAGCGTCTGTATCCGCTCTGTCTTTGCGCCCCCGCAATGGCGAAGAAAACCCCCCAAAATGGCGTTACTAGCCTTACCTGGCAAAGAAGGGGAGAAAGCGCGGCAAGTATCATGGCGGCGGCTGTTTTGGCGGGACAGACTGATGATCAGAGTGCGCCCGCCTCCGGCTGCGACTGTCTCCGCCCTCGTCCGGCCCCCATCTGCCAACCCACTGCTGCGTCACTTGACAGGTGCCGGCGGCGCCGCGGAGTCCCGGATACCCGGCGGAGAGGCTGTCCCACCGGAAGTGCACACGAGTCGGGTCCCGGCTCTCAGCGCGGCAAGCATCATGGCGGCGGCTGTGTTGTCGAGGCAGTCTGGTAGGCAGAGTGCGCCCGCCCCCGGCTGCGACCGTCTCCGCCCTCGTCTGGCTCCCATCTGCCGACCCACTGCTGCGTCGCCTGACAGGTTCCGGCGGAGGGGCTGTCCCACCGGAAGTGCATCACGGGCCGGGTCCCAGCTCCCCCCGGCGGAGGCACGCGAGCTCCACTGCCGGGGAGGGGTACGGCCGCCCAGTGGACACGGAGGGGAGTCAGCTAATCAGCGTGAAGGAGTGCCGGGCAGTGAAGGCTGTCACACCGGATCAGCCCCAGAACAGAGTGGGAAGGGCACGACAAGAGCGCGAGATACCCAGGAAGCAGGGGGGGGAGGGGTGAAGGAGAGGGAGGCCTAGTACACAAGGCAGGAAGAGGGAATCTAGCGACCACCTAGGCAGAGGTAAGCAAGGGAGAGGACAGGCCAGTGGAGGAAGCAGGGGGGGCCACAAGCAGAATAGAAGGAGGTCCAGGGGTGCGGGGGGGGTTCGGCTCCGTGCGTCCCCAGACTTTACAATCAGGCCAGAGCACGGCAGTTAGGCTTAGATACTAATATACACAACTAGACATGTAGGTTAAGGGATTTAAGGGTCGCCTGAAATCAGACCCAGTTGGGGGAGGAGGTGGCTGCGCGAGGATGTTTAGCAGTAGCCGGCGGGTGGTCGGGAGTCTGTCACCAACCCTGCCTGCAGGCATGTGCTTCCACGACAGGGAGTTGGGCCAAGCCCGCGCCCCTGTTAAAGTCCCGGAATCCCATGGTCCGCAAGAGGGACTATGGTGCTGGACAGGGAGGGAGGAGGGTCCAGATGGAAGGATTTACTTCCGGGCACTTACCCTGGGGCCCTCTGGGACCTCCAGGGTACTGTTTGTGTGTTTATTGAAGGCAATGGGATGGGCTGTGGGACAGGGAAGTCCTAGAGCCGATACCATGGTTCTGTTTGTTTACATGTATTTGTGTTGTTGTCTTCTCGTTGTCCCCCCTGATGTGTTTTCCCTCTGTACCACTTTCCCCCACCACATACCCTACTCCCCTGGCAGGGCGCAGAAGAAAGGCGGCGACGTATTAAAAGAGACAGGGATCGGGATCCCCACGCCATCTAGAGGACTCAGAATGGCTCAGGAAGACACCGACGGAATCAGGTCACAAATAAAGTACTATGAATAACGAGGTCCGGTGTATCTCTCACAACGTTAAGGGGTTTAACGGTCCGGCGAAGCGCAAGCTAGCTCTCAGGGATTACAAACGACTCAAAGCCGACCTCCTCTTTCTCCAAGAGACACACTTTTCTAGGGGCAGCTACCCAAAATTTTTAGACAAAGATTTCCGGGTAGTACATTTGGCATCCGCCCAAGTGAAAAAGAGAGGGGTAGCGATAGCCATACACAATAGGATAGATTTCACAGTTGAGAAAAAGCTGGCAGATAAAGAGGGCAGATTTCTAATTCTGGTGGGATCAATCCACGGGAAACCGCTTACATTAGCATCAGTATACGCACCCTGTGAAACATCAACTGATTTCTTTTCCCTTTTCTTCCGAAAACTCCAAAAGGTAGCCAAGGGAAACATGATCATAGCGGGCGATTTCAACAGGACACTGAATCCCAAGTTAGACAGGTGCACGGCCGCTAGTCTCCCCCCTAAGCTAGATATTCGGCAAATCACGCAGGGATTGAAGGATTGCCAATTGGTAGATATATGGCGAGAACAGCATCCCCAAAGTAGAGATTATACCTTCTTCTCCCACCCCCATAACAGATACAGCAGGCTGGACTACTTCCTAGTATCAAACAGACTGGTCCCAGTGGTCTCCCACACAGGGATCCACGATATTTCGTGGTCCGACCACGCACCTATCGAGCTGCGGTGCACTCTAAACTTACTAGACAGACCTGGAGCAAACTGGAGGCTAAACGAGCTGTTACTAAAAATCCCAAACCTGCAGAGAGAAATTGGTGAGAGGATTAAGGATTTCTTCACTGACAACGTGGGGAGTGTTTCTTCCGACACCACCCTATGGGAAGCCCACAAGGCGACTCTCAGAGGCTCCCTCATGTGTCTAGCTGCTAGGCGCCGGAGGGATCAGGAGAAACAGATAAAAGTCCTACAAGACAAACTAGCGACCCTATCCAAGGCGCACAAAGTATCTAGGAATCAGGACACACTGCGTGCTTTGGCAGAAACCAAACAGCAGTTGAATATAAAACTGGCCTCCCGGGCAGAAAAGGAGATGAGTTGGTCCAGACGTAGGTACTTTGAGAAAGCGAACAAGCCGGACACCCTATTAGCAAATCGACTTCAAAACAAAATTCCGAATTATCATATACAAACTATTCGCACACAAGGGGGTGAGCTTACTTCTAATCCTAAGCGGATCGTGGCAGAGTTCAAAAGCTACTACGAGACGCTATACGATGGGGGTAAGGTCATACACAATCAAAAGACGAGGGATAATCTCGGGGAATTCTTAAAAGAAGCCAAATTACCGACCTTGAGCAGGGTGGAGAAAGAAGCGTTACAGACGGACTTCTCTTTAGAAGAGTTAACGGTAGTTGTAAAGTCACTTAAGCCTGCCAAAGCGCCCGGCCCAGATGGCTTCTCCAACTTATACTATAAAAAATACCTGAAAATTTTAGCCCCACATCTATTGAAGCTATTTAACTCTATTTTACACGGGGCCTCGTTCCCAGCTCAGATGCTTCAGGCGTCAATCTCCCTGATCCATAAACCTGGTAAGGACCCGGCAGACTGTAAGAGCTACTGGCCCATCTCGCTGATTAATACGGATGTAAAAAATTTCTCCAAATTACTAGCTAATAGAGTGGGTATCGTCCTTCCCAGGTTAGTTCATCCAGATCAGGTGGGGTTCATCGGAGGAAGGCAAGCGGCGGACAATACCAGACGGATAATAGATTTGGTGGATTTGGCACAGAAACAGAATATCCCGTCAATGGTACTAAGTCTGGACGCGGAGAAAGCCTTCGATCGAATCGTTTGGCCCTATTTGAGAGGGACGCTTGGGGCATTTGGCTTTGAGGGACGCCTCTTGGAGGCCATCATGGCCCTCTACGAGGGGCCAACGGCAAGGGTGAGACACCAGGGATTCCCATCAGAGCAATTTCAAATTAAGAGTGGCACACGCCAGGGATGCCCGCTTTCCCCTTTGTTGTTCGCCCTCTGCGTGGAACCCTTGGCGGCACATATCAGAAACAACCCGGATATTACGGGCATAGCTGTAAAAGGGCAGTCACACAAAGTGGCGCTCTACGCAGATGATGTGATCCTGACATTATCACAGCCTCTCACCTCCCTGCCCAACGTCTTCTCAATTCTGGGGACCTTTAAACAAATTTCTGGGTTCAAAATTAATCAGGCCAAATCGGAAGCCCTCAATATAAATTTACCCAAACCAGTAGAAAAACTAATTGGACTCAATTTTAATTTTAAATGGCAACCCTCTATGATTAAGTATTTAGGGGTATATATCACGAAAGAATATAAGGCTTTATATAAAGCAAATTATCCCAGGTTGTTTCGGACTCTCCGTGAGGATCTCCGGAGATGGGCGGAGTACAGTATCTCGTGGATAGGCCGTATTCATAGTGTGAGGATGAATCTCCTGCCACGAGTGCTGTACCTTTTCCAGGCCCTCCCGATCCCCCTGATACAAGAAGATATCCTCTCGCTTCAGTCCTTAATAACAAAGTTTATCTGGAATAAGAAAAACCCACGAATTAACAAAGCGATCTTGAGGAGGCCGACCTTAAGAGGAGGGTTGGGGGTGCCATGCTTGTTCGCCTACTACAAAGCAGCCCAACTGAGCCAGATTGTGCAGTGGCACACAGACCTGAACCTTCGGAGGTGGGTAGCACTAGAAAAAACATGCTGCACACCAATAGATATTAGGAACCTAATTTGGTTGCCCAAAAAAAGTCGGGCCGTTATGCGGACTCCGCTGCAGACCATGGTCAACTCCTTGAAAGTCTGGTACGCGGTTAAGTTCAAGTGCCATCTCACATCCCTGAACTCTCTGATGACTCCCGTATGGGGGAACCCAAACTTTGCTCCAGGTATGGATAGCTCCATTTTCTCAAAATGGATTCAAGCAGGGTATCTCCGCCTAAAAGATCTGGAGGGCAGGCAACATATAAAAACATTTGATCACATTAAAGAGGAGAACAATTTACCAAACACTGAATTCTTTAGATACCTCCAGCTCAGGGCCTTCTACAATGAAGCCCCAACTCGGCCTCGGAGAACAAATTTTGAGCAGCTCTGTTCAAGAGATACGGACACAAGGGAACTAACATCTAGAATGTACAGGGAAGTAGTGTGCTCGAAGACGGACGACCAACCCAAACTTGCCTACATGAGACAGTGGGAAGCAGATATGGGAGAGACATTAGAAGACGAAGACTGGGATAAGATCCTGCAGATGGCGGCCAAAAGCTCCATCTGCACCACATTAAAGGAGAACGCATATAAAGTCCTGATGAGGTGGTATTACACGCCCGCTAAATTATCTAAATTTGTCAAAGGCTACTCTCCGCTCTGCCCCAAGCAGTGCGGAGAGAGAGCGAACTTATTCCATATGCTGTGGTCTTGTACGAAGGTAAACCCGCTTTGGGAGGAGATTAAAGATTGGCTTCAGAGACTGCTAGAAGTGGAAATCCCCTTAGACCCGTGGCTGTTCTTATTGGGCAGACGAGTCAAGGGGCTATCTAATGCCACACATAAATTGATCACACATCTGGCTACAGCCACCAGATGCGAGATTGCAGCAGTATGGAAACAACCAGAGATTCCAATTATCCCCAAGATTAGAAATAGAATTTGGTTTGTCTGCCGGATGGAACAGTTGACGAGTTTGGTTAACGACACCGGCTCAAATTTTCTAAAAGTCTGGGAGCCCTGGCTGGCACAGACAGACATCCCGGGAATAGATATCACCACAATCCTGCAATAATAGGCGGTAAATGCGTTCTCCGGTAATGAAAGGGATCCACGACAACATAGAGACAGAGAACCTGAAGAAGGAGCGGGATCCAGGGCAGAATAGGCCCCTAGTGTAAGAGGCAGCCAAAGAGGTAACAGCAGGAGAGAGTGGGTCAATGTTCTCGGAGAAAGAGGTCTACACTAAAATACACGCACGGCGCCCGAACGGAAGATGATAGGTGGAACACCCTTCCGAGCCCTACCACCTCCCCCTCCCTTCCCCCCCTCCCCTCCCTACTACATAGTTAGTGTGTCTTGTCCCCCGGTTCGTCTTGTAAGTCCAGTAGGTCAAGTTTTTGGTTAATTATGTAAAAAAGAAAGTACTAAATGCGGTGATGTCACTGTAGACAATGGATGGTGTTACCATGTAAGATGTATTTCACCCAATAAAATCAAAGTGGTAAAAAAAAAAAATACATTCATGCCTATAGTATCATTGATGTGCATATACAGTATGTGTACTGTATGTTAGGGGTTATAGGGGTTGTTGTTATATATATATATATATATATATATATATATATATATATATATATATATATATATATATATATATATATATAAATATATATATATATATATATTTATATTCATGTATTTATTTATTTATTTAGATTTATTTATTTATTTTTTGGGCGGGTGCTGTGTGTGATTTTTTTTATTGTGGGTAGCGGGGGTGGGTGAAGGGTGTATTAGCCCCAACGGTGGTTGTTTAGGGCTTGCGGGGGGTAGCGGGAGGGGTTAACCCCTTCATGACCGTAGCGGTATTAACTGCTACGGTCGTGAAGGGGTTAAGTGCACCCGCTACCCCCCCGCAAGACCTAAACTCACACCAAGGGCAAAATACCCCCTTCACCCACCCCCGCTACCCACAATAAAGCAGACACGGTGGGTTAACCCCTTCATTGCCTTAGCGGCCATCAACTATGATAATGAAGCAGCATTTCTGTATTTTAATAATATTGTGCAGGAGCAGGGGGTCCCCTGAACTTTGATTTGTGGCTCAGGGAATCCCCTGCTCACTGTACAGTATTTTTAAAAATACATTCATGCTGCTTCGTTAACATAGCACATAGCCGCAAAGGTAATGAACGAGTGTTTATTGATATGGGTATTTTATTCATACTATAGAGGTGCAGGGGGTCTCCGGAGCGGAACCGCTTTGGTTTTAGGTCCGGGGACCCCCTGCTTCCCGCGATACAGGCCCCTTTATGGGGTGCCGGTATCCCTCTGCTTTGTTTACATTCCGCAGTCACGTGATCGGGACCTTTAAATGCAGAAGGATACCGGCACCCCATAAAGGGGCCTGTATCTCGGGAAGCAGGGGGTCCCCGGACCTGAAACCAATGCGGTTCAGCTCTGGAGACCCCCTGCACATGTACACTATGAATAAAAATGTATTTTAAATAATTTTTAATGTGCCGATGTTTGCGCAGAGAGAGCAGCGGATCTCTCTCTGCTGCAAAGACATCTCGCCAGGGGACGGCTTCTCGGCTTCAAAGACAACAGCTCGCAAACGCCCAAATGAGTTTTTACACGGCATTGCAGTATTGCAGACAGCGGGAATAAAATGCTTAAATCACAGCCGCGAAAATAACGCAATTCACCCCGGGTGAAAACAACACAAAACCGCACATCACCGGGATATTCTGAAATTCGCGGAGCTAGCCAAGTTAGAATAAAGTGTGTCGCCACTGTATCTCTGCTTATTTCATGCTTTATGTTTTGGGGCTGCGAGACATGCTTGACTTAGGGAGTTGTGAATTAATTGCATGGTATTTTCACTAGAGATACTCCCAAGTGAATAGAAGCTTTGTTCCCCCCCCCCCCCTGTGTTTGGATGATTTTCTGATGAAAAGGAAATGGCACAATAAAGCCTATTATAATTTCACCTTATAAAGTCTCCAATTGTGTACCTCTGTGAACGTCCGTCTACAGGGGGATTTTAATTATCCAGACATAGACTGTGGCAATGAGATTAGCGTTACAACAAAAGGAAACAGGATTTTGTGGGTGCTTAAAGATAATTATATGACCCAAATTATTGAGGAACCAACCAGGAGAGGGGCAGTTCTGGATTTGGTCATATTAAACAATGTAGAAGTAATAACAAATATTCAAGTCCTGGAACATTTGGGTAACAGTGATCATAACATGGTCTCATTTGAAATAAATAATCAAAAAACAGATTACTTGGTTTCAACAAAGACTTTAAACTTTAGAAAGGCAGATTTTAATAAACGGAGGTCTAATCTAGTAGTAATACAATGGGATGATGTTTTTGCAGGGAAAAATGTAGAAGATAAATGGGCAGTCTTTAAAACATTGTTAGAAAAGCACACTTATCAGTGTATACCCTTGGGTAATAAGTATAAAAGAAATAAATCAAAACCAATGTGGCTAAATAAACAGGTAGGGGAGGAAATGGACAAGAAGGGGATGGCGTTTAGATTCTTTAAGTCAGAAATGACAGAGACATCGTATCAGAATTATAAGGAATGTAACAAAAATTGTAAAAGGGCAATTAAATTAGCAAAAATGGATAATGAAAAAAGGATTGCAATAGAAAGTAAGGTCAACCCTAAAAAGTTCTTTAAGTACCTTAATAACAAAAAAATGAGAAAAGAAAATATAGGACCCTTTCAGTTTGAGATGGGTAGGCAGATTATTGGAGATAAGGAAAAAGCAGAGGTATTAAACAAATTCTTTGCCTCTGTGTTTACCAGGGAAGAATCAAGTTCAATAGTAGCGCCACAGGAGGAAGCCACAACCTCCATATTAATGACCAATTGGTTAACTGAGGAAGAAGTTCATAAGCGACTTGAAAAAATTAAAGTAAATAAGGCACCTGGCCCCGGTGGCATACATCCAAGAGTTCTCAAGGAGTTAAGCTCAGTAATAGCAAAACCATTATATTTAATATTCAAGGACTCCATTTCCACAGGCTCAGTACCACAAGGTTGGCGTAAAGCAGATGTGGTGCCTATATTTAAAAAGGGAGCTACAGTAGATCAAACCTGGGGAATTCCAGACCTGTAAGCCTGACTTCAATAGTAGGGAAACTACTTGAAGGTTTAATACGGGATAATATTCAGGAATACCTAATGGAAAACAAAATTATTAGTAATAGTCAGCATGGATTTATGAAGGATAGATCTTGCCAAACTAACCTTATTTGTTTCTTTGAGGAGGTAAGTAGAAATTTAGACCAGGGTAATGCAGTTGACGTGGTCTACTTAGATTTTGCAAAGGCTTTTGATTCGGTTTCACACAAGAGGTTGGTGTACAAAATAAAGAAAATTGGACTCAGTAATAATATATGCACCTGGATTGAAAACTGGTTAAAGGTTGTCATAAATGGAACTTTTTCAGGTTGGGCTAAAGTCGTGAGTGGAGTACCTCAAGGATCGGTACTGGGACCCCTGCTTTTTAACTTGTTTATTAATGACCTTGAGGTTGGGATTGAGAGCAAAGTCTCCATCTTTGCTGATGATACTAAATTGTGTAAGGTAATAGAATCAGAGCAGGATGTAATTTCTCTTCAGAAGGACTTGGAGAGACTGGAAACGTGGGCAGGTAAATGGCAAACGAGGTTTAATACAGATAAATGTAAGGTTATGCATTTGGGATGCAAGAATAAAAAGGCGACTTACAAATTAAATGGAGATATATTGGGGGAATCCTTGATGGAGAAGGATTTAGGAGTGCTTGTAGACAGCAGGCTTAGCAATAGTGCCCAATGTCGTGCAGTAGCTGCAAAGGCAAACAAGATCTTATCTTGCATCAAACGGGCAAAGGATGGAAGGGAAGTAAACATAATTATGCCCCTTTACAAATCATTAGTAAGACCACACCTTGAATATGGAGTACCATTTTGGGCACCAATCCTAAGAAAAGACATTATGGAACTAGAGAGAGTGCAGAGAAGAGCCACCAAATTAATAAAGGGGATGGACATTCTAACTTATGAGGAGAGGCTAGCTAAATTAGATTTATTTACATTAGAAAAGAGGTGTCTAAGAGGGGATATGATAACAATATACAAATATATTCAGGGACAATACAAGGAGCTTTCAAAAGAACTATTCATCCCACGGGCAGTACAAAGGACTCGGGCCATCCCTTAAGTTTGGAGAAAAGGAAATTTCACCAGCAACAAAGGAAAGGGTTCTTTACAGTAAGGGCAGTTAAAATGTGGAATTCATTACCCATGGAGACTGTGATGGCAGATACAATAGATTTGTTCAAAAAAAGGTTGGACATCTTTTTAGATGGGAAAGGTATACAGGGATATACCAAATAAGTATACATGGGAAGGATGTTGATCCAGAGATTAATCCGATTGCCAATTCTTGGAGTCAGGAAGGAATTAATTTTTCCCCTTAATGGGGTTTTTTGTTTGCCTTCCTCTGGATCAATAAGTAAGTATAGATATAGAATAAAGTATCTGTTGTCTAAATTTAGCATAGGTTGAACTTGATGGACGTACGTCTTTTTTCAACCTCATCTACTATGTATGTAACTATAAATTCAGTCTTCACCGATGGATATTTCATGTTTATAGACTGACATTTAAACATGATTTGGTAATATTTTATTGATACAGATATTTCTTTGGATCTATGATAGGGCAGGGGCCAAATAGTTATTACCTCCTCTTCCCCCACATGGAGAGTGCACAGCAATAGGCTTCATATGGATTTTTTTGGAGAACTGTGTCATGAACTTTGGGATCCAAAACTGCACTAAGACTGTCTTTCGCAAGACAAGACCAGCTCCCACATGATGCGGAAGTGCACGGAGAGACCGGCTGCCATGTGCGAGAGGCGCAGGACGCTCCTTTGGACCGGAGCCAGACAGAGCTTGGACAGAATCCTAGTGTCAACTAACATATCTAGGATTGTTCCCTTTGCCCTAACATACCAACACATTTTGAGCGATATGAGTTTATTTTAATGTTTTGCATGCTTATTAAAATTTGTTTGCGCGATGGTATCTCCTGTTGTTCTCTCTTATGTCCATGCCTGAGCTGACGTCTATGAATGAGAGGTGAGCTCACCTGAGTCCAGCAGTTATTATATTAGTCTTCCTCCAAGATTCAAGTAGACCCAAGGATTCTTCTCTTCTGCCTCAATTTGACATAAATTCTGTAAGTGTAGATCGCGACAGCAGGACTCTTACTTACACTTTACAAAATGCACTATGTTCTGTTCTTATCTCTCCTTTGCACTGTAGGTTTGTTCTTCCAAAATCTACTGTTTTCTCCCGGGTGAGAGATCCAAACCAGCTGCAGGCAGAGTATGAGTTATATAGTTCATACCATTGTTACTGTCTGTTAGTGTTGATATTTCTGCAGTTCTTTCTCTCCCACAGGCTTCATGTATTGATGTACTGCGATTTCAAGTATCGTACATTACTGTACATACAGTATCAAATAGGATTTGTGTGAGTTTATTTTGGGGATTTATGATAATATGTAAAAACATACTGTACCCGGTAGAAACTGATAGCAGTAATGATGTACTACTAGGCCCATGTAGTCTGCCTAATCTTCCTAAATTACTGCAACATTTTAAAGGTCTTTTGATCCTATTTTTTTTAAATAGCTATGGTAATTTTTTTGTTTCTAAGGCACTTTAATTGCTGTAACATGTCATCTTAAGATACCTGAGTTGTGCAACTGCTAATGCATTCACTTCCCTTTCAGTAAAGCAGTGCTTCTTCATTTCCCCTGAGTCGGCCACTCTGCAGCTTCAGCGAATGACCTCTTGTCCATTCTTCTGCTCACTCTAAAATGCTTCTATTTTATAACTTGATAATATTTATGTATTTGAATGTCCCTTTCATGTGGACTTCTATTTTCCCCCAGAGTATTTACTATATATTGAACTTCTTTACTCATTCATAAATTTTATAATTCAAACCACTTTTCATGGTGTTCTTTTCATCACCTCTATGTTACAGGGCCCATATTTTTACTGGCTGGGAGTTATCAATGCATGATCTGCGCTATACGTAAGGGCACAGACCCTACTGTTCTGGTCCAACACTGTCTAGAACACAGACACAACGCAGCATCCTTTAGAGTTATGGGGATAGAGTACATAGCACCCAGACAAGGGTTACCTGACAGAGAGACTTTCCTGTTAAGGCGTGAGGCCTATTTGATTTACTCATTACAGATCAGCAATGGAAGAGGTCTGAATGAGCAACAGAACTTCAAATGTTTTCTTTACAGGAGGTAGCTGATAGATTTTATGGGATCATGGTGTGCCTCACCTTGGACTCCTGTGACCTTATCCGGACTTCATATCTCTTCGCTGGACATTAATAATTGCACTAGTTATAGGACACGGTATCCTTTCCTGAGCCTTATTATGCATTTTTCATGTCATAGCATTGATAGGACCTCATTATTTTTAATATTTTTTACTTTGTTACATTCACTATAATTTTTTTGTTAGTACTTTGATTAGGTGAATTATACAGTGCATATGTGCTTTGGTTGGTTTTTGATCATGCATTTCTTTTCACTTGCACTTGACTGTCTTTGTATTGCTATTCTGAAGGCACTGTCCGAAGTAAAGTGGGCAACAGACTACATAGCAGAAGCCTCTTTGGAAGTGGTAAAATTAGCAGCTAAATCTATGGCTCTAGCGGTATCAGCAAGAAGGGGTTTATGGCTCAGACAGTGGATGGCTGACACAGCATCAAAGAATAGCTTTACCGTTTGAAGGTGAATTCCTCTTCGGCAACAAACTGGATGCCATAATAACAAAGCATCAGGAGGTCAGAGCACTTTTTTGCCCCAGGAAAACAGGACCAGAAGATTCGGTTTCCAACAGTCTAATAGAAATCAGTATAAGGAAGCAAAGACATATAGACCTGGCAGGTCGTTTCCAAGGCAAACAACACGGAGGGGCGGCCAGAACCGGATTTTTCGAGACGCCAGAGGAAGAGGATCATTTGCAGAGAACAAGTTCACATGAAGGTCAAAGGGCCCATCAGTTGCCAGTAGGAGGGCGACTGAAGCAATTTTCTGCAACATGGGCCCAAACAATACAGGACAATTGGGTATTAGAAACCATTCGTCGGGGGTAAAGTATAGAGTTCAAAGAAATATCAAGAAGAAATATGGGCCTAATAACATGGGTACAGTCCAAGGAAAAAAGAAGGCAAATGAATTCGCCTTTAAAGAAGTTATTACAAGCGGAAGTAATAAAGAAGGTACCTCAGGAAGACAGAGGAAGTGGAATTTATTCCAGAAAATTTCTAGTACAAAAACCTTCAGGAGATTACAGAGCAATCCTAGACCTAAGAAAGGTAAATTCATTTTTGAAAATAAGAAAATTCAAGATGGTATCACTGGACCTGATTATTCAAGAGGTACAACCAGGAGACTGGATGGTGGCGATACACTTAAAAGACGCTTATCTACATGTGCCCATAGCAAAGGGACACCAAAGATTTCTAAGGTTTGCAGTGAACCAAGATCATTTTCAGTACACAGCACTGCCATTTGGTCTGGCGACTTCCCCAAGAACTTTTACAAAAATTCTAGCCCCTTTAGTGGCAGAAATGAGAGAAAGAGGGGTAGAAATATACCCATACCTGGACGACATCCTAGTAAAATCAAAAAGTCAGGAGAAACTACAACAAAACCAGAAGATTGTCATAACCTTCCTGGAACAGCACGGTTGGTTAATAAACAGAGACAAGAGTCATCTCATACCCACTCAACTATTAAGATTTTTGGGGGGTAGAATTCGATACGGCAAAAGGAGAAGTGAGACTGCCAGACACAAAGAGGCAAGACATAGCTATGCAAACAAAGAAGCTCAGGAAAGCAACCAGAACTTCAGCAGAAGTATGCATGAAGCTTCTAGGAAAATTCGCTTCAACATTAAGCGTCACAAAATGGGCAGCGCTACATATGAGACCATTACAAAACAAATTTTTACAACAATGGAACGGGAATTACAAAAACACAAGACAAAGAATCTTGTTACATCCACACACAAAACAGGAATCAAAGTGGTGAGAAGATACCCGAAACCTGGGAAAAGGACAAACACTACACCCAGTACAGTGGGAAAGAATTACAACAGATGTGAGCAACGCAGGTTGGGGTGCCCAAATGGGAGAAACATTGGTGCAAGGAACCTGGACAAACCAGGAAAAGCATCTTCCAGCAAATCTGCTGGAACTAAAAGCAGTACAAAGGGCCCTAGAAACTTTCCAAGACCAAATAAATGGTGGCAATATAAAGATAGAATCAGACAACAGGTCAGTTGTCAAGTATATAGCCAAAAAATGAGGAACCAGGAGCAGAAAGCTGATGAATCTCACAGCAGAAATCCTCTTTTGGGCAGAGCGCCACTTATCGGAAATTACAGCCATACATATCCCAGGACTGGAAAATGTCACAGCAGACTTTCTAAGTCGCAACATTATACACCCAGGAGAATGGGCATTAGACCCACAGGTGTTTCAAGAACTGGTAGAGCGATGGGGTCAGCCAGACATAGATCTCATGGCGACACATCAGAACCGCAAGATAAAGAACTACTGTGCAAGACAGTTTCATCCAAGCGCAAAAAGTACAGATGCTCTCAGTTTCAAATGGGACTTCAAGTTGGCATACCTGTTCCCTCCAATACCCCTAATTCCGAAAGCAATCAGGAAAATCAGGGAAGACCAAGCAGAGGTGATATTTGTAGCACCATACTGGCCAAGAAGGCTTTGGTTCACACACTTGGTAAATATGGCAGTAGATACACATGGCACATACCAGATCGCAAAGGACTGATGCAACAGGGGCCAATATGTCATCCGAACGCCAAACAATGGGCCTTGACGGCATGGCGATTGAGCGGGAAACATTGAGACTGAAGGGTTGTTAAGACAAAACAATCCAGACCCTTTTAACGCAAGAAAAGGATTCACATCAAAAGTATACTATAGAATCTGGCTTTGCTTTCGCGATTGGTGCGAAAAAGAAAAACTAAATTTCCTTTCACCTAGAATTGTGTAAATAGTAGAGTTCCTACAAAAGGGATTTGAGAAAGGTCTCAGCCTTAGCATCAGCCTTATTGGAAAGAAATCTGGCAATGGAAAGATTAATCATCAGGTTCTTGCAGGCAGTTAAAAGACATAGGGGGCTATGCACTAAGCTCAATGGTTTTGCGTTCTGATTTGGCCAAAAAGCAGGTTTGTTAAAAAGTGAAGCCGGGGACGCAATGCACTAAGGCGTTGAGGCCATTTTTTAACTTACCTGCTCAAAATATTTCAAAACAGCCACAGTGTACGTGATGCTTTTTTCTCCTTGCTAGCGTTCTGAACCTTTCCGTTCGCTAGCTGATAGAAAAAAAAGCCGCATGTAACATTTGCATGGAGATTTGCTATCTCCATGCAAGACAGGCGATTGTACACTAAATAAATACATTTTAATAATAGTGTACATGAGCAGGGGGTCTCCCGAGCTTAACCGCATTGGTTTCAGGTCCGAGGACCCCCTACTTCAGGAGATATAGGCCCCATTATGGGGTGCCGGTATCCCCTGCAGTTTAAAGCTCCCGCGTCACGTGACCGGGTTATATACATTCTACAGGGGATACCGGCACCCCATAAAGGGGCCTGTATCTCCTGAAGTAGGGGCTCCTCGGACCTGAAACCAATGCGGTTCAGCTCAGGAGACCCCCTGCACATCTACACTAGTATTAAAACACACATAACAATAAACAATAATTCATTACCGTAGCGGCTATCCGCTATGGTAATGAAGCTGCTTTAATGTATTTTAAATAATAGTGTGCGGGAGCAGGGGGTCCCCTGAGCTGAACCGCATTAAATTTCTGCCTCAGAGACCCCCTGCTTCCTGAGTTACAGGCCCCGGTATGGGACATCGGGTGACAGTGCCGCCGCCATCTTTATAGCATCCAAGACACGACGTGGGCTCTATAAAGATGGCGTCCACACTGGCAACGATGCCCCAAACCGGGGCCTGTAACTCGGGAAGCAGGGGGTCTTTGTGGCAGAAATCAAGGCGGTTCAGCTCAGGTGACCCCTGCTCCCGCACACTATTAATAAAAATACATTAATGCAGCTTCATTACCTTTGCGGATAGCCGCTAAGGCAATGAAGGGGTTAAGGCACATTAGCATGTTTATTGGGGACAATTGCCCCCAATAAACAACACACATCCCCCCCGCCCCCTAACACATACAGTACTGTAATGGGCAAAATTACTATTATCCACATATGGATAATAATGCATTAGCCCATTTTAAATACATATAAATTACAATAAATACAGTCAAAACATTTAACACTTACGTTTTACAGGCACCCACGATGAAGGCCGTCTTCATCCTCATCTTCATTCTGCCCATGCCCCTACGGTGCTGCAAAACATGCACAACAATTACAATAGCCAATGTAATGTCCCCTAACCCCTTAATCACAATAGCGGTTATTAACCGCTACAGTCATTAAGGGCTAACCCACCCTCACCCACCACTCGGGAGGCCTACATACCCTCCCACTCTAACACCCCACCCACTACCCACAAGGGAGGCCTACCCACATAACCTTGGGGCCAATACACCCTTCCCCCCCAACACATACAGTACAATAATGTGCAAAATAACTATTATCCAGATATGGATAATATATTATTTGCCCATTATGAAACACATAAAACATGCACAAATCAAAACATGAATTTTTAATCTTAAAATCACCACATTGTACATTAAATCTAGCATCTATTGCAAATATAAGCCAACAAATCAGCAGCTCCACAAATGTATGTCACACAATTGCATAAAATGTGTACATGATGCAATTAATCTGTGCATCATGTAACACTATGCAAAATATATGTAACAATAAAATACACTATAAACAATGTCCCCTAACCACCAATGCCATCCTGAAAATCAATTAGAAACTAACCGACATTAATACAATTAGCATCAATCAATTAATCCATTTCCTCAAACAAATTAAAATACAATACAAATCAATAATACAATTCCCTATTCAATTGCTAAAGCCAAACCATTGCCAAAACAATTCTAATTTAAAGTAACCACTATCATTCTAATCTTACTACCATAAAGAAGCCATTAGCTAAATACAAATTACATTATTCACAACAATTACAAAATAAAGATGCTAAATACATTATCCATACATGAAAAGAACCTAAACATGAGCCAAACAATCAATTATTATCCCTGTATGTCTATCCATACAGATAGATAAACATAACATACAGGGGCAATAATATAGCATAAAATACAATGCATTTACATACAAAATTCACATACAATACACCCATTCAGTGTCCATGAATGTATTATATACATAGATACATTAACGGTCATTAAAAGGGAGTCAAAAAATAAAAGACATGAATCAAAAACCATAAAAACCTGTGAAAGTAAAAATAATAAATTTTTCTTTACTCACCATTAGATCACTCACCGAAATCCAAGCGACCCAGAAGCACAGGAACCAATCCACAGGTAAGCCATAAAATAAAAAAACATAACAAATCCACGTCTGTGTCTTCTTTCTTCTTTGGGGTCTTCTGGGGTCTTCTGGGTTCTTCTGGGGTCTTCTTCCATCTTCTTCCATTTTCTTCCGGCTTCTTCCGTCTTCTTACGCCACGCCCTTCTTCTCTTCTTAGGAGGGGAGATGTTCCCTCCTCGGCGACTAGCTTCAAAATGAGGCGACATAGGCTTTTATAGGCCTATGACATCACATTTTGGTCAAATGTTTCCCACAGTCCTGATTGGGCGTGAATAACATGTGATTTGGCCGATGAAAAAAAAATGATGACGTCATTTAAAGGCAATGAAAGCACAGCCAATCAGAATGGCTTTGCTTCAATTGCCTTTAAGATGACATCATTAAAAGAAACATGGCCGGTCTCACATTGTACGGTAGCTAATCAGAGCGTGGGAAATACATCCCAACTCTGATTGGCTCTAGTACCATGTGACAGGCTTTCAAAGACGTCACATCCGTTCTCCCCCAAGCCTCTGTCACATGGGGGCACAGCGGACCCGTAGGTGCGTGGATGAAGCGGTGGTCCCATATCCTTGGGGGCACCGCGAACCCATAGTGAGCACTCGTAAGTTCCCCAGACCCCCGTGATAACCACCCGAGGCCCCGCAGACACCTGTGGGTCTGACCCGGGGCTCCCAGACATCCGTGGGCTTACCGTGGGGACCCAATTGTGGCCCACGGTGCCCAAGGAGACCACCTGGGGGCCATGGCGCTTGGCGGGACCCACCAACAGGCCTCTAGAACCTGTGTGAAATAAGTTGCTGGTACCCTGTAGGTCTGTCAGGTGACCCGCCAGCCCGCCGGGGACTTGCATGGGGCTGGGGTATGAACCCTGTATGTAAAAGTAAAATAAATCATGTATTTATGGGGGGGCACAGGGGGTGGGTTATGTATTTAATAAATAGAATGATGTTTATTGTGGGGCGGTGTATTGCTTTTATTGTGGGTACTGGGGGTGGGTGGAGGGTGTATTGGCCAAAGGGTATGTGGGTAGGCCTCCCTTGTGGGTAGTGGGTGAGGGTGGTTAGGCCTCATGGGGTGGGGGGTTAGTGTGGGAGGGTATGTAGACCTCCCGAGTGGTGGGTGAGGGTGGGTTAATCTCTTAATGACTGTAGCGGTTATTAACCGCTATGGTGATTAAGGGGTTAGGGGACATTACATTGGCTATTGTAATTGTTGTGCATGTTTTGCAGCACCGTAGGGGCATGGGCAGAATGAAAATGAGGATGAAGACGGCCTTCATCGTGGGTGCCTGTAAAAGGTAAGTTTAATATGTTTTGACTGTATTTATTGAATGTTATATGTATTTAAAATGGCCAAATGCATTATTATCCATATTTGGAAAAATAGTAATTTTGCCCATTACTGTATAGTATGTGTTAGGGGGGTGTATTTAGTTATAATTGTTGTTTCTTATTTTTGGAGGTTCAACATTGGTACCGCAGGCCCGCGGGTACCCCGGGACTCCAGCGGGGACCCCGGGATGGCCGCAGGGACCCCCGTACTCCCGCAGGGACCCCCGCACTCCTGCGGGGACACCCGCTTGGTGAGCCGGGGACCCCCGGACACCCGCGGGGTCAGCCGGGTACACCCGTGTGACCCCCGGGCTCCGTCGGGACCCCAGCTGGTCAGCCGGGGACACCCGCTGGCCTGCTGTATGGGTTTTTCGCATGCAAAAATAAAAAGCAAGAATTTTTTCTAAGTCCAGATTTCTTTGCGTCTACTCTGACCTGACGTGTTCTGATCAACCCAACTTTCGCGTTTGCTAAGGTTGCGTTGCTTAGTGCATCCCGCTTGAGGGCAGAATTTCACGCAAACAGGGTTGCGATCCAGCCAAGTTGGACTTAGATAAAATTCCTGAAAAAAGTAATTTTTATACCGCAAAGTGCCTGTTTGCATAGCCTAGTGCATCGGGTTGAGCCAAACATCACGATCGAAGAGCACTTTGCGGTCTAAAAGTGACTTATCAGAGCTTAGTGCATAGCCCCCTAAGACCTCAAATCAAAAACATAGTACCTACATGGGACTTGTCTCTAGTATTGGATGTATTAACGACATCTCCGTTTGAACCTATACAGGAGATAGGTTTAACATGGTTATCATGGAAGATGGCGTTTTTGATCGCAATCACCTCAGCAAGGAGAGTGAGAGAACTACAGGCACTATCAGCTAAGGAACCATTCCTAGTCATACATCAAGACAAGGCAGTTCTCAGACCAGTGCATCAATTTCTGCCAAAGGTTGTATCACAGTTCCATATGAATCAGGAAATCGTGATTCCGTCATTCTGTCCAGATCCAAAGAACAAGAAAGAAGAAAGACAACACAAATTAGACGTGGTGAGATGCCTAAAAGTGTACATGGAAAGGATGCGAGATATCAGAAAGTCAGACAGACTATTCATCATACCAGCGGGATCAAAGAAAGGTCAAGCAGCATCAAAGACAACAATTTCTCAGTGGATAGTGTCTTGTATTAAAAAAGCTTATGGAAGCAAAGGACAAGATAAACTTTTGAACATTAAAGCTCATTCTACAAGGGCCATGTCTACATCATGGGCATTTAAAGCCCAAGCTACACCAGGACAGATATGCAAAGCGGCAGTCTGGTCCTCATTCAATACATTTTTGAAATACTACAGACTAGACGTACAATCATCAGCTGACGCAAGCTTTAGACGTAGAGTGTTACAATCTGTAGTGAAATAAAGTGTAAAGTGTATTAATAAAGATCAAACAGATAAAGGCATTAGGTAACTAATTACCCTCCCTATGAATGTCTAATGCCTATCAGTTAAATTTTTCAGCTATGGAAGAATCATAAGACTAAAGTACAGGTAGAGGGAGGGGCCTTATATGGCCTACCTGCAAAAGTCTATTTCCTGTCCTACCTAGAGTGAGAAGGGATTAACCCAAAGGTGCCCACTGCCATGGTTCCAGGAAAAGAAAATTACGGTAAATTGTTTTAAATGTTCTCCTTTATGATTGTCACGTATATTACTGCTGTGAAGCGCTATGTACATTAATGGCACTATATAAATAAAGACATACATACATACATTTGCAGTGCATAGAGGTGAGGAGTACTTCGCTAAATTAGATATGTGACATGCTTACATGTGTTCCCTCATCATATTAGAAAAAAACTATAGGCCATGCCTTCCACATTACAGTAAGGGATCAATCAGTAAAAAGTAATCCTTTGCCTATTTGAGGACCATATAACTGCTCACTAATCACAATAACACTAGTTTAAGCAACACTTAAAGAGTCTCAGAATCTCAAAGAGTTCATGTAAAACCTGATCAATCATGTTATTATTAAAGAGGGATATTTTTTTTCGGATCGGCCGGTTCCTTTTGTCCATAGATTTCCACAGATCAGTCTCAAAAAGGGCAAATCCGCAATTTCAATTTTTTTATTTTAGAGAGCACAGATTAATCCACATGAGGAGAATATCTCTCTCTGTGGATTAAGCTGTGTGTGGATTTGTAACAAATCAGACTACAGATTGCGGAATCCGCACATAGTACTCTTCAAAATCCATCAATATTGTATCCAATGGCAGGTTTGGATTGATCTGCACAGAATTTTTTTAATGCCCGATGTGAATACAAATTTTGGTGGGGGGGATGGATTTGGTCTAAAAATCTGTGAAACTCCATAAAAATGAATTGGACTGGTTTGCCCATCTCTACTTATGAAAGGTATCAAAACACCCACTGTACCCAGCACTTCACATACAGTAAGATTCACCATCAGCAACCTGCTTATTGTCTTAAGGCTCACTGATGTATCTCGTTGCTCTTCCTTCTGCTAACGATTACCTCAATGCTTCAGCTATTGATCAGTGTCCCTCAAATCATCTTCCTGAATAAAGGCATTCCAGACTTCTGATGTTAACTGAAGCGACTGTCTCTGAATTTGTGACTTTTAAAGTGCAGTATTTAACGTAATTTAGTGCCCAGGGCATACTTGAAAAAGAGAAGTAACTCTAAATGTAATTGCTCCATAAAAAGGTAATTAACTGTAGCATGTTCATGTGACTGGGACTTAAAGCCTTCTAAAGTTTAGCAACAGTTTGTGGATATATTCTACTTCTAAAATGGTCTATAAATAAAGACAAATGTGATTATATGTACCCATGTGCTGTATGAATGTATTTGATGATATGATGTACTTCTTTTTTGGGACCATCACATGGATAGCCGGTGGCTGTAGCTGCATAGCCTCTGCCTGAGGCTATAGAACCCTAGAGGAGGAAGAGGACACTGTGACGCTCCCCTGATGCAGGTCACTGAGGAGTAGGTACAGTATCAGGCGCTGCTCCAGCTGTCTCAGATGCACCCATAGCTGCACCCCCTGCTTTACTCGTAGCTGCATCCCCTGCTACACCAGCTGCTGTCCCAGCTTTATCCAGTTGCACCACATCTGCACTGCTGGAGATGCAGCAATGTGAGTTCATGAGCATTGAGAGCCAGCATGCCCATATTGAGGCAATTGCATGGTGGAGGGTGGTGAGCTCCTGCCACATAGAGCAAGCAGCCCAGCACAACACAGAATAATTATTCTAACTATGCGCCAGGACAGCACTGCTATTATAAATAGTATGGCCCACATACTGTAGCCTCATCCACAAATGGGCTAAACAACATGGCCTGGAGACTATTCAATCACCCTCCATGGTTACAACACCAGGTGCCTCCACTGTCTCGCTGTCCACGTCAGGGCTGTCAGTTATGGTGGAACTCCACCTCCACCAACTATCCCGAGTTGGCCACGCCATCAACACAACATGTACAGACATTAAAGTGGGGCAGAGCTGGTACCAGGGGGCTGAGTGAGCCTGGTAGTCCGCCTGCTAAACACAGGTGCTGAACTTTATTTTCTGTATATATTGTTGTTCTTTAATTTTCCATATACAGTTAATGTTTTGTTTTTTGTCACACAGCAAATTAACTGTGTGTGATTAAAATGTATATTCCACACTTCTGTCTGGTAACTCTTGTTTTCAAACAGTATATAGAATCATTATTGTACACCCATGTTTAATGCACTCCAATATTACATATTATTGTAGGCCACAGAAACATATTCTACATTCCCCTTAATCATTAAAAAGCATATTATGGTTTATTACATTAAAATAACACAACATCAGATGCACTTGTTGATGTGTTTCAGCATTAATATGTTCCAATACATATATATATGTACAATCAAATAGAAACCACTTAAAACCTGCCCTTTTTCCTTGTAGACTATTTGTAGAAATAATACACTAATAACCAGGGTCAGGGTCAGAGTAACGGAAGCTTTTGGAAGGCCTGGAATATCGTAGCGTTATTCCCATGCGCGGAGGTCTGAGGATCTCCGTTGTTAGGGAAACTGCTCATTACCATATGATTTGTATATGTGTAAGCAAGATTTCCATTAAAAGTGATTTGCTATTTTTCAGGTGAAAACGAAGACATCGTAATGCTAAGCACCTTTTGAGGATACACATTATAGATATCGCTACATTAAATGCCGATAACGTTACGGAAAAAATTAAATAAAGGCCTTCTGAGGATCTACCTTTAGTGAACTGGAATGGCTTGTCTGACCCAACAGGATTAGAGACCACAATCTCTGCAACTCTGGGTATCAGCTCTTGCAGTATAAGCTGATGGCGAGGTCAGTGCTCATACTTTACCTTAATCCTCTTCTTGAATAGAGAAGCATATCTAATAAGCAGTCTTC
This sequence comes from Ascaphus truei, assembly GCF_040206685.1. Lineage (NCBI taxonomy): Eukaryota > Metazoa > Chordata > Amphibia > Anura > Ascaphidae > Ascaphus > Ascaphus truei. The sequence goes on along the minus strand of NC_134483.1, from coordinate 200,132,966 downwards.
TGCCATGAGATACCTTCTGGCACAGGAAGACACATTACAGTCCATTTATTTGAATAGGTTGTAATGTATTCCAGAACGGAAGGTGCTTTATGGCAGAACACTGCAAAGTAAATATGGGGCCTCATGCAGTAAGCGTTGATAAGGGAATTATCACCATTTTATAGCCAAAATTGGGTTTGAGATTCAGTAAGCGCCGATAAGTGCTTGATTTCGCCAGGTTTCGGAGCCGATTATTTTGTTATGGCCAGTCGGCTGCCGATAAGCCTGTTTTCGCCACTGATCGCCACTTTTTTAAATCGGCTGGATTCAACAAAAAAAATCAGCTTATCGGGGCTGATCGGCACTACGAAATTGAGATGTTATGGCCGATTTCTCCCGCCAACTAAAGTTGGCAGTTTGGACGGGAGAACGATCGCTAAGGCTGCCGGAACGGCACTTAGAAAAAAAAAATCTTCTGTACATCAATGGAGTCAATGGAGCGGGGACGTATAACAGTATAGTACTGTTTACGTTTCATTGCTCACAATACAAACGTCATTTGCATTACAGTGTGGGGGGCATTCCCTGCATTGTGTCACGGCTGACGTGTATTATTTGCATAACATTATACTTTTACATGTTTTCAGCATTTGCGGGTCACATTACTCATCATGTGATGATGTGGCAAGGGAAAATACTATACTCAACTCTTAAAGGAGAACCTCACATCATAGCACACATTTTACTGAATTGATCGACAATTGTTTACATGATGTTACACATGTCACACATGTCACACATACACCGTATATTCATGTTCCTTTACATTACACAATGCTTGTAATGTGTCACGCATCTTTAAACGTTCATGTACATCTAAATTCTCATGTTTACATCTAGGTTTGGTCCTCCCTATTTTCATGACGTCACTTATTGGACGCGCAATGACATTGCATGTTTACATTATAACCGTTGCATTACAAGCACTTCAACCTAACTTATACGCACATGTACAGTAATTCATCATTGGGACACCTTGTAAACTCATTCTATAGCAACTATCCTCATGCACACGACTATTCATTGTTGGCAACATGTCACAATAACATGGCTAATTACACATGTTACACAAAACTTTTCCCACATCAATCTCAGCCTTTTTGTCTCATTACATGACTGACTCTTGCGTTCACAAGTTTTACATGCATTGCACATGCAACTATTTATTTGCAAGCAATGTTTGTACAAAGCATCACGTCACATCATTGGCAAATATCATCATTCCCTGCAGAATACACACAACAACTGCACACAGCTTGCCACACAAGTACTTTATTATGTTAATGTAAAACCTTGCATTTTACTATGTCACCTGACATCATCACATACCTATTTAAAGGACGCCCATTACCTGCTCATTCACAGCTACTCATTTCAAAATGTTGAGATTGTTTAGGAGACGGAGGAACATTCTTTTCTATGACATGCTTGATGATGAAGACAATCATATAGGGCAAGGGAGGGACACACCGAGGGACAGGGACAGTGACGCGGATACGACAGGGACAGGGAGAGGGACAGGCCGAGGGACAGGGAGAGGGACAGGAGATCAGAGGAGAAGACAGAGGAGACAAGTTGTGCCTCGTCCGCGTCTGTACAGGGAGAGAACCCTGTTAGATGGGATGAGTGAGGAGGAGATTGTAAGTCGCTATCGTTTGAGTTCAGCAGCAATCTTATCTCTTTATCAGGAGATAAGGGGAGATTTAGATTTTTTCACAGCCAGAGGTCGTGCAGTCCCTGGTGCTTGTTAAAATGCTGTGCTCATTACATTATCTTGCTTCCGCGTCATACCAGACAACTGTGGGCATAGTGGGCGGGGTCTCGCAATCTACATTCTCGCGGGCCTTGACCCAGTTTCTCTATGCACTCAATAGACGCGCTAGGAATTATATTCATTTTCCTACAGAGGCGACAGAGTGGCTGGAAGTCAGGACTGGCTTTTATAATATAGCAGGGATACCATGTGTGCTGGGTGCAATCGATTGCACACATGTTGCTTTGATTGCACCTAGTCAGAGTGAGCATGTGTACCGCAATCGTAAGCACTACCATTCACTCAATGTACAGGTGGTATGTGATGCGACGATGAGGATAATGCATGTGGTACCCAAATTCCCTGGTTCCAGTCACGATTCCTCTATCCTGAGGAACTCTTCAGTCTTCCATGCGTTCGAAGAGGGACATTTTGAACATGGTTGGCTGCTGGGTGAGTACACATTTACATGTTATAACACAAAACACATTTTTATTTAGGAATGTTGGCATTGTACCATTTGATCACTAATGTCAGCTTATGTGTGCTCCATTCATTATAGGTGACTCAGGATACGGAATTATGTCGTGGCTCTTGACTCCGGTGCTAAACCCTCAAACTGAAGCAGAGGAGAGGTACAATGCAGCCCATATATCTACAAGATCTGTTATAGAGAGGACATTTGGCCAACTCAAGACCAGATTTAGGTGTCTGGACAGAACTGGTGGGGCTCTTCTATACAAGCCTCAAAAAGTGTCTGATATTATCCTTGCCTGTTGCATTTTGCACAATGTTGCACTCAGGCACAATGTACAATCAGACCTAGCTGAGCCTTTGGTAGACGAGCATCCCACCCATGTAGCTGCTGAAAATGAACAAACAGCCAGTGGTGGCCAGACACGCCAGAATCTCATCAATTCATTTTTTTCTTGTAAGTAAAAACATATATGTTCCAAGTTCTACTTTTATACTTACATTATGTTATCTTAACAATAATGTTTTTTTATATAACCTTCTGTTAGGACACAGATGAATATGGGTTGCACACCTTTCTTTTCTCTGCTGTGTGCACAAAGGGATGTGGCACCGGTATGTTATTGTTGCACAGGTTATATAATCCCTCTTCAATTGTACTTTAGTTGTGTGTATGTGAATACAACTGGGGTAACAAAGCACTAATATTTTAGCATTGTGTTGTTCCTTATGCTAACACAATACACATATTATGCCCATACTCATTCATGCTTCTAGTATGCTTACATACAATGTTATTGGTGCAGTGTAACATGTACATCCATATGATGTGTACACCAGGCTCATTTACATTTTGAATGTGATTAAATATACATGGTGTTTCACATTTAACACCAAATACACACTTTGCTGTGTTGTTTACGGTACTGAAGATGGCATGTCAATGTTTGCAAATTATATATTGTTCCTTTGCATTATAGGTATATCTCCAGTATGACTGATCATGGTATGTATATTTGCTGACATCTCTCATAAGATGTGCCTACCTCAATCTTCCTATAATTATTTGAAGTAAAAACACAACATATTGTTTTAAAGACAAATGTAACATACATGTACTTTCTGTATCATGTATATGCATTTAGCTACTCTTGAGCTTTCATGTGCATTGTATTAGAAAATGATTACTCACATTTTATCACATTTTATGTATGTTTCCTTATAAATTCCATTCATGTAATATAGAGCTGTTTGGAGAAAAGGGGATAACTGTACTTATTTGTTTACTTACGGGAGCTCATTCATCACGGATGAAATTGACTGATCATAACACTCCATGCATGAATGCCTGTAATCACAACAATGCGTACTACATCTTATATTTAGCAATGTAGGTGTTTTTTAATGCTAGGAATTAATAGTCAACATTAATTTAAATTTGTGACATGTGTATGTATAAGTCACACGTGTGTGGATGTGTCCTACATGTACCAAGTGTAAAACTGTGAACAGAAAACACTATTTTGTTGCAAATGTTACTGTCATTTAGCATTTCTAATTTACCTATATGACAATGTTGGTAATATTTTTGCAATATAATTCACGTCACTTCATCATTATCATGATGATAATTATCAAGTATTCTCACAATTGTAACGTCAATCACGTGCACATTAGCATAGACACACTTTTTAAGACAACTGTTTGTGTCTGTATCAATTTGTGTAGGATCCATGTATAACACCGACAAATGATAACACCAGCTTTATTATGGTAGCTTATATCATCATATTGACTATACGATGTATTTTTAGAAAGTTTAATAAACACAGTAAACTATAGTTAGTTAGGTTAATGAAATATACACAGAAACGTACTTCATTACATGATGTTGATGTCATATTCAGAACATCATGCATTGTAGGGGACCACAACATCTGGCCAATAACATTAATTGCTACAGTCCCAAACCATTTTATCAACATACCCATGTAACAAGAGATTTTTAACAATAAAGGGCTAGTTGGTTGTAAGTGTCCTTTACATTGGGAGAAGGAGTGGCTCAGTGAGTAAAGACACACACTGGCACTGAGAGTTTGAAGCAGGGGAGTCTGGTTCAATTCCCGGTGTCGGCTCCTTGTGATCTTGGCCAAATCACTTTATCTCCCTGTGCCTCAGGCGGCCATAAATAAATTGTAAGTTCCACGGGCCAGGGACCTGAGCCTGAAAAATGTGTCTGTAAAGCGCTGTGTACAACTAGCAGCGCTATACATGAACATGCTCATATTATAATTATTATTATTATTCTTATTATTATTGTTACATAGTTTCGACAGTCATACGTTCCATTACACAATAGAATACACAAATGTGTTAGCAGAGTGTGAATGGTTGTTATATACACTGGCGACACAGTTTATTACACTGCGGCCAGATCCGCAAGCCGGGAGATTTCCCGGCTTGCTAGTGGCCGCCCCTCGGCGTGCCGCGCGTCATAGACGCGCGGTCACGCGTCTTCGGGAGCGTGCGCCCCCTGCACGCGCGTCCAGGGGCTCCCCGAGGGAGCCCTGGTGTCCCGCGATCGCGGGACAGCGGCAGGGGGTTCCGGGGGACCCGGCGGACCCGGCAGCGGTAGGGAGAGCGCCCCGATCGGAGGGCGCTCTTCCGCTGCTTCGGCGCGCGCCCGTCACTCTCGGGCGCGCGCCAGGCTACTGCTGCGGCACAGAACGGGCAAATGCTCGAATAAACTGTGCCGCAGCAGTATAAAACACACCATGCCATAAAATGATAGTAGTCATTAAAGAACACTCAATAAAAATTCATGAGGCACTATTTTGCAACATCATTATGTTAATTAAGTGCTTATGCAATATAGGCATAAGTGTATCACATTTTTAATTGTTTGTTAATAAGCGCTGCAAGCAATATAAAATTAGTTCCATATGTAGTATAGTAGTCGGTGGCTCCTCCTCACAATCATCTCATATAAAGGTAGACTCTTCTGAAATCATACATTGATCCGATTGTATCTTCCCCGACATCTCTGAAATACAGCAAACACATGATGGTCAAAGATGGCACCTTACTATATATGTATCCGTGACAACGCGTTACACAGCTCTATATGATTGTGTACATACACACGTCACTCACTTATATTTTAGAAGTACAAGTGTACATCAGTATGTAATGTTTCCTTAAATTTGTAGCAGGCATAACTATGTATATGATGTGAACGTTGCCTGTATACTGAAAAATGTGTGCGCACATCTTAGTGTGCGCACGCACTTCAGGCTTGGCTGCACTAACTGTTTGCGCATGCGCAAAACAAAGCGTACGTTGTGCGTTCAATACAGGTTGAAAATATGATTAAACATACAATCTTTATTTCAAATACAATGAATACGAAACTACATTCGTTCTAAACGAGTACATCTGTATTCTTTTTAAACAGACGTGTTTGGACAGAAAGGACGGCCGATAACACAATGCGCAAATGCAATACGTGTGACGTCATGTTAAACCAGCGTGAAACGCACGCTAACACTCCTCCCACTCAATTAACATTCGGCTAACGCCCAGTGTACGCCCCCACTGTATGACACACTGCAGTTACCGTTACTATAACAAAACATGACAGCCAATAGGCTTTGAGGCGCGCACGTCGCTTGGGGGCGGGACTTACATCCGTAATCCTTTTTAAGGACGCCTTGGGCCATGACAAGGGTCCCACGTCATACGTGGTGGACCCGCTTTTAAATGTTGTAGATGTAGCATGATAACAAAACAGGTATGTGTTAGAGTTATGGTAAAATGTTGCTAATATGTTTAAAGTGATAGGAAAGTACGTATATTTATTCCGTCAGCAATGTGTACTACTCTTTCAGGTTCTACTATATTGTATTCGGAAACAATTTGTTTGTGATCGCTACATGTTATGCAGTCTGCTATGTTACGCTGTATCCACGCATTGAAAGGGAAAATGGTGGTTAGACAAAAAAAAAAATGTAAACGCAGAGTCAACGCATAACGATTGTTATATTTACCATTCTTCTAGAATTAACTCTTCGTCTGCCTGCAACTGGTCACTCCAGAAATGCAAGGCATTTTCATCCACGCTTGACCCAAACGCTGAATCCAGTATGAAACACATCTCCTCCATGAAGCGCTCATAGGAATCGCCACTGCTTTCTTCAAACAATTGGTCGGGAGGTATGTTCATTTCTTCGGGTACCCATTCCAATGCATTTTCAGCTGAAAGGCTTGGTACAGAATCATAGTAGTTATGTTCATGTACAATGTGGGTTTCAGGAATGGAGGGTGCAGATATTGCAGCAGCTATCGATTCACACGGAACAGTAGTAGCGGATCCATTGCTATTGGCATTAGGAATAAATATGCCTTTAACCACAATATATGTGCCTTCTTTCACGGTGAAATGTTTTTCTTTGGCAATCTTCCAGAAACCATAGTTGTGTTCTAGCTTATCCTGCACACGTTCAAAAAAGTCATTTGTTGATAAAGTGAATCTTATTGATGAATTAAAATTGCGCGCATGCCGACGGTTTTGGTAATAAGGATATTTTGCTCGAATCAAATCATAGATTTGGCGTGTGCTTGCTTGATGTCCGCAAGTTGATAAAATAGCTTCTGAAATCATGTATTTATAACCTAAATTCGGATTCATAATTGTCACCAATTCATCAGCCATTGCAGAGTAGCACAAAAGATGTGTGCAGGTATCTGTTCTTTGCTCATCAAAATGAAACTGCTCAGTGGCTAACAAATTGCTGTGTTTCCTTTTCAAGGTCAACAAAAGTATAAACTGTAACTCCTTATTTCAAACGCCAATTGGATTTCTAGTTATAATTGCTTGAACATTTGTGGTTAGTGATAGCCGCATGTGGGACAAACATGTATCCTTTTTTTATCTCGTTTTTTAAAACATTAGTACACTTTTCATTCAGTAACATTGAGTTTTCTTGCAAAATAACAAAGAGCACTGTGTGAAAATAGTGCTTAGACAGCCATATCAGTAAATACACACACCTGCAAAATGAAATGTTTTTTTCCCACATACATTTCTGTGTGTATTTGAAAGTCTGGTTAAGTCCCTGTCTGCATGAGTTTAAATACGTGTGTATCTATATATATATAAATATATCTATCTCATAAATATATATATATATAAAGTGTATATTGTACTATATGTATATTGTGTGTATGTGTATGTGTATGTGTATGTGTATGTGTATATGTATATATATATATATATATATATAATATATTATATATAAAAAAATATTATTTTTTTTTTTTTTTATATATATATATTATATATCTATATATATAAAAAAGTAATTTTTTTTTTTTTTTTTAAATATTGCTGGAGTACACACAACATATTGATGGCAGTAAGTAGGCCTTGTATGAAACCTATTTAAATGGTGATAAACATGAGTGAATTAAGTAATAAACATTTGTTTGCGCCCAATAATGTTAGAGGCTCACACTTAGTATAGTTGTCAAACATTAGGCCTGTATTATTAAAATACTGTGTTTTCACAAGGAAGCATGAAGTGTATGTTTTTTGTAAATACATCTATACCAGTTTAGATAGCACTATATATATACACACACACACACACACACACACACACACACACACACAGTGTGTGTCTGTGTGTGTGTGTGTGCATATATCAATACATACTACATATATATTAGTATCAATTCAGAGATGTTCTTGAAACAAGAACACATAAATGATTAAAGGACAACATTACAATGGCCAGCAAAGGTAAGTAATATTTAACACAAAATCCTGCTGTACACGTACAAGAAAGATGTTTGCAGTTAAATAGGTGCTTTTATAATTGCATGAAAATAATATGCACATGCAATGATTACATCAATTAACACACCCAAATGCAATGTTTTGCTGCTAAGTCAATGGCAGCTTCTCTAAACTTAGCAACTGGCTCCTGGTGGACCATTACTGAACAGACGATTAAAACATAAATATTTATAACACTATTCATTAATTAGGAGTGTTAACATTTCCAAAACTTCACGTGTACAAGAACATACTGCACCGACACACTTTATTCGAGCAAATACCCGGTATGTACCTGGCAGATACCTGGAATGCGCCACTCCTCACCTCTAACAAGCCCCGTTGCATTTGCCTTCCCAGCCTGTGTTCATGCCTGGCTGATGGGCGGCTGATCTGTTAAATGATAATGATTAGGATTTAATAGGCTGCAATGCTTCAGGTGTCTACCAGATGGCATAAATTCATGAATTGTAATGCAGTATATATATATATATATAATGTGCAGTATTGCAGCCAGCGGGAATAAAATGCTTCAATCCCTGCTTGGAAAATAACTCAATGCACTCGGGCAGAAAACAGTCACAAACCTCAATACACCCGGGTATACCCGAATTCGTGGGACTAGCCAAGCTCGAATAAAGTGTGTCGCCAGTGTACTTGAAAGTTTGGAAACAACACAGTCTTCAGCATACATACAATAGTAATTAGATAATCTGAAGTCAACAAAACAAGGCCAAAGACATATTTTCTGAATTATAACATTTATTTTTTTTGTTCCTTTTGCGAGCGAGTAACAGGCCTGCTTGTTGTCTCTTGAATTTTCCTTTTTCTTTTGCCACCAACTTTAGGCACAACAGAGCCACTTTGACTGGCCTCTGGCACTTCACGGGCAGGGCTTGTGGCCAGTGACTCACCTACAGGGCTTTTGGGTAGTGACTGTTCACCTACGGGGCTTGTGGCCAGTGACTCACCTACAGGGCTTTTGGGCAGTGATTCACCTACAGGGCTTGTGGGCAATGATTCACCTACAGGGCTTTTGGGCAGTGATTCACCTACAGGGCTTTTGGGCAGCGATTCACCTACAGGGCTTTTGGCCAGTGACTCACCTACAGGGCTTTTGGGTAGTGACTGTTCACGGACAGGGCTTGTGCCCACTGACACATGTGAGCTAGTTGGTAGACACTGCACAAGTGATGGTTGGTCTGTTTCATGTGTGTCTTTTGTTGTTTTTGACCAAAAACTGGTCAGTAGTAACTGCTTGTGTTTTGTTTTTGTGGGCTCCTTTGTAGATGTCTGCTGCTGAATTTGTACAGATGGCAGCGGTAGGATGTCATCAGGAACCTGCACAGCAATGTCTGCTACTTGACCGGTAACATTTGGGCCTGGTGAATGAATATCAGATGAATGTGGTGAAAACTGACCTGCATGAACAGATCCTGGCTGGGAGGTGTTGAATTGTGGTACATTAGTCATTCTCCAGTAATTAGCTTGTGTTTGCTGAACAACTAATGCTTCGAATGAGGTGTTGATTTTTTGCAACTGTTTCGGCACTTCAATGAAGACTCTGTGGAGATGTGCCAATTGTGAAACTGTTTCTTCCTGCAGTGCAATCATCCTTTCCAGCACTGTCATGAAGTCAGAATGGCGACGATTTTCTGCTTCCACAATTTTTCCCTCAGAAGCTACAATTGCATCGTATGTCGTATTTGCTGGACGATTTGCCGGTAAAACAGTTTCAATTGGAACGTCTTCATGGTCACTTGCTTCTATTTGTGTGTCTATGGCGGTGGCGTCAACATCATCATCATCATAATCCTCTTCATCATGTTCTACAAATAAATGTACAAATTATTAAATGTCATGTTAATCTCTGCTCTGTTACTATGTAATTGTACTGTGTCATAAGTAACAACTAACATGTTTCCATACGTTTTATAACCTCACATTAAAAACTACCTTGACTTAAGAATAATGTTTGGACTCAGTATGAAATATGAGTGAATGAAAACTTGCTGTAAACTCACAACTCCTACATGATAGTTAACATCACTAACACAATACAAGTTGCCTTACACTTCATTTTCACTGACACTAAGTAATCCTATTTAAAGAAGATGTGCAAAACAAATAATGAACATGACAACATAACATATAGAAGAGCACATATTATATGGCCACCAACTGATACACTCACCTTCTAGGTGTGTTGAGCTGGCTGACCCAGGTGAAGACACTTGTTCAGTCTCAGGTGACACATGTCCTTCAGGGGCAACTATATATAACAATAACATAAGTTTTACATTTACATGTGTAAATATTGAACAAACAGTTATTGTATGTTCTGTATTTATGAGTACCTAACAGCATCATTTCCTTAACCCAAAATGTGTGTGTGAAAGTGAACATAAATAGTTGTAATAACAATGTACATGCCTGTGTACTTAGAAGTTTTGAGTTCCCTAACATACAACATACTATGGTTCTGCAGTAATGCGTTAGGAAAAATACATTAAATTTGTACATAAAAATCATATGTTGTGTAGTGATATCAGTATCATAATGTACATAACAATCATGAGATGACCATTCACAATGGTTATCATGAAGGTGGTCATATTGCAAAAAGTGTTGTTTTTGGTAGAGGATATGTGTGGTACATTAATATAAGATGTGGCACACATGAATGTGGCTGTGACTAAACAAGACAACACATGCAGTGTGTGATAATGTGTCGTTGATAGTAGTTCAACTATAGAT